>NC_041214.2:110312486-110350041 GCF_002837175.3 Physeter macrocephalus | reverse complement strand
AAAAGAATATTAGTTTTATCCAGATTCCTGTAGGCAAACCAACATGGGGCTGCATTTGATTAAAGTTTCTTTTTTATACTTTTAAGGCAACAGATGCTATGATTTCATGACACAAACATGTGTGATTATGAGCTTATGATTAGGGAAGATTTCTTTTTTCTTTTCTCTTTTTTTGTTCTCTTCTACTCAGTCTCAACTCGGGGCCAAATCAGGCAGGCATGCTTTTACAGGGATTGGATTTGCTTATTTTTGGTTTGTTTTCCTAACTCATTTATTGAGCATGTTATCCTTTTGGGGTATTTGTTTTATTTGGAGAATTCTGAGTTGATATTCTTTCTTCAGAGGCCCAGTTTATCCATTTTCCTGGTATGTGATCCTTCTTTTAACCCACATGTGTGGCCTCTGAAGATTGACAGATGACTTTCATCCAAATGTTAACTTTATTACTACCTTGTCCTTATTTAATCACACATTCTCTTTTTCCTGGCTTCTATTTCCCTTACAATACTGCTTGTTCAGACATGATTTAATATACATATATTAAATATGCAGGGTTTTGTGTTCTGTCCCAAGTGTGGTTTCTTTTTTGGTTCTGTCCCATCTTAGGATTTTTTTCTCATTGTGGTTATAAACAATTTTTGGGTACAAATGTTATCATAGTTCTTATTGAAATCTAGACTATGTCTTGTTCAGCTATGTATTTAGAAGGTGCTAAATCTTCTAAAATTGATTAATGTTTATATTTACTCAATGGACTGAAAATCTTGTATATGAGTTTCACTCTTCACTCTTGCATATTGGAAATGTGTATCAAGAACATACAACCTGTACATTGAGAACTTATTCTCTACAAGGCATTGTGTCAATTCCTGTGATCACAAGGGGCGACAACTGAACTCAATTGGCTGAAAGTAATTTAAGTTGAATTTGAAGTCCCCCAAAAGAGTAAAAGAAAATATCTTACTCATTTTAATTTCAAATTTTTTATAGTTTTGCTACAATCCCTGATGCTGGAAACATTTTCAAAATTGACAAATTATATGTATATATGTCAGACTTAATTGGAATGGCATACCCAGTTGAAACATAATCATTGATTTTTTTTTTTTTACTGACTAGTAAAATCTTTAAATTCATTAAAAAAATTTTTTTTTCTTATTTAAAATACTAATTTGCTTCTTTGGAGTTAATATAAAGAATTCAGTGTAAGTTAAAAGTCCTTCCAAAGGTTTGGTGAGACTGACTGAATTCAAACATTTGCTCTCAGGAGGAAGGAGCAAGGTTAGCTCAACCTACAAGAAGTAATATGTAACGATGTAAGAATCTGAGGGTGAGTTACTTATCTGAATCAAAGCAAGTAGAAAGTTGCTAATGTAACCTCAATTTTGTATGTATGATTACAGCACAATATGTGAAAAAGTCAACTCAATCACTTAAATGAAGCTGTCAGTGAAATAATCATGTAAAGGGTACCTTTAATTTCTGCAGAGTCAAATAATGTTTTTCACTAATTTCCACCATTAAATATATTTTCTGTATTTGTTTTAAATTTTGTTTATTTTTGAAAACTGTTACAGGTGCAAAAAATTTGCAAGTATATTCTAGAGAGTCCTGCATACCCCAATCTTGTTTCCTCTGGTTAACATTACTGTGGTACATTTGTAGCAACCAACAGACCAATATTTATACATTATTATTAACTAAAGTCTATAATTTATTCTGATTTTCTTAGTTTTTCACCTCTTGTCTTTTTTTCTGTTCAGTATTCCATCTTGGATACCATATTACACTTAGTCATCATGTCTCCGTAGGTTGCTCTAGACCGACGGTTTCTCAGATTTTCCATGTTTTTGATCACCTTGATATTTTGGGGGTATACTGGGCAGATGTTTTTTACAATGACCTTGAATATGAGTGTGTTTGATGTTTTTCTCATGATAAGACTGAGTTTTTTGGTTTTAGAAGAAGATATCACAGGTAAAGTGCCATTCTTACCCTAATATCAAGGGCATATGTTATTAAAATGTCTTATCAGTGATATTATCTTTGATCACTTACTTGGCTGAGGTAGTGGTTGTCAGGTATTTCCATTGTAGAATTATTCTTTCTTCCTTCCATACTGTACTCTTTATGGGGAAATCACTACATACATCCCATGATTAAGATTGGAGGAGTTATGTTCTACCTCCATAAGGAGGGAGTTCCCATTGCTCTACTGACATGGGAAATATGGTGCAACTTTATGTGTCTTTCAATTCAAATAATTTAAATGATGAATGAAACACCTTTACAAATTCATTTTAAATAGATTGTTGAGCTGGTACAAAAGAAAATAAGTTGCCAACATGAAATTTTAAAAACAGGACACTGGGTGGTAAGGATACGTTTCATTTTGGAGGTTTCTTTTGAATCCTGGACATGATGAGCTTTCACTTTAATGGCAACAGGAGGTTTGAAAAAGGATAAAATTTAGTCACCCAGTCAGTGGACACTGTGATGTGCAATCCAACCCCCCTTCATTGAATAAGTTGCCCAAACTGCTGAGAGTGTTGTCAGTACATAGCCTTATACTGACAGAGTGTCAGGAAATGCCTCAGGGCTGGCCCACATGCAGTGATCTCCCAGTGCTGTTTGATGCCAGAGTGTAACGTCCCTCTTGACTTCTCAGGACTTCCTGAGGGCCATTCAGAATCCACCACTGGGACTTTCACTGGGCCTGCATTGCTGTAGATCAAGTAATCCCTCTGTACAATTCTATTTTCTTTCTCTTCCTTACAAAGGGTTTGATCCTAAGGCTCTTCCTTATTAAAAATCCTTCATGTTAATTTCGCAGAATCTGTACTTCAGTAAAAATTTGTCATATCCCTATATGATTTTTTGGAATATGCAGTTTTCACTGAATATGTTTATAAAATCCAACCATACTCTTGTTTTCACTGATATATAAATAAATTCTAGCTCTTGATAGGAGAAGCAGCAAAGGGATTTGCAAATGACAAAGGGAAATGCACACAAGGAAGGGAGGAATTTGAGGCCATTAAACAATCTACCACAAGTAAATGTTAAACTTTACAAGATAACATCAAGTAGTTTTCCTAGGTGTGTTTTGAACTAACTTAAAATTGCCCTAGCAATGTGTAAGAGATTCTATTGCTGCACTGATCTATATTGTCCGACATTTGAACTTATCTGACTGCTTAATTTTTGCAGATGGAAAGGATATTAGATGATGTATCATTTTAGTATCAATTTACATTTTTTTCTTACTTATTTGGAACATTTCATGTATTTAATACCCATGTATTTTCTCTTCTATAAAATGCCTTATCTATTGGATTGTTTGCTTTTTTTTTTTTTTTTTACTGGTTTATAACTCCTTTATATTCTTGAAAATGTTTTCTCAGTAATGTGTTGCAAGTATTTACTTCAATTATGTAGATAAGTTTTTGACCTCTAAGATATCCATTGATGAAGAGAACTTCTTAATCTTCATATAAATTAATTTATCAAGCATTACTTTTTATTTTAGAGATTTGGGTGTCTTGTTTAGGAAATCTTTTTTTAACCTTAGATTAGAAAGATATTTAGTTATATTTTTAAAATTTCAAAAGTAACATTTTCACATTTAAATTCCTAGTTTATCTGGAGTTATCTTTCTCTCATCTTTCATTCTTTCTTTTTTATTATGCAGTGGGAAGTAAGAATCCAACTTTTTTTTCCCTATAAGAAAAAACTTTTTTCTGGCACTTTTTTCTCTGATTTGCCATTATATCTTGGTCAGATACCCAAACTCCATGTATATATGATGCTATTACCTAGTCTGCTCTGTTCCATTCAGCATTTAGTCTACCCTACACCAATACCAAGCATCTTACTTAATGTGGTTTTATCATTATCTTCACATATGGTAAAACAAGTAAATCTTCTATATTCTACTTCAGGAATGGTGACTTCCCTGGCTTTGCTTTTCCATGTACACTTGAGAACAACTTGTTCAAATATTGTTAAAACCCTGTTAAGATTCTGATAAAAGTTTCAATAAATCCATATATCCATTTGGGAGAATTGACATCTTAATGTTATGAAATCTTCCTACCCACACCCATGAGATATGTCTTATTAATTTAGCCCTTCTTTATTGACTTTCAGTAATGTTTCTTGATTTTCTGGGTGCAAATCTTGCATGTCCTTGTTTATATTTTGTTACAATTTTTTAATATTTTGATTCTATTTTGAACGTTTTTAACATTTTTCCTAATCTTTGCTAGTACATGGAAATGCAATTGAATTTTGTATATTGATCTTTATTTAAAACTTGCTTAACCTCACTTTATCTAAGGTTGAAAATCTTTTTCTTCTCTTTGTAGATATTTCTATCATATGAAAAAATTTTCTAATTATTTTGCTTTTAATATATTTTTCTTATGTTATCACACTGGCAAACAATATTAAACAGAAAAGGTGAATGGCTTGTTTATATTCTTTTAATAATTTTTATATAACATTAATTGTGATTATATTAAAAAAAATCATGGTACAGTTTCCAAGGGTGTTTTCAAAAGAACAATTGCTGCTGTTAATTTAGCCTTCCTATAAGCAACAGTATATAAGAAATAACACTGATGTTGAAGGGACAAAATCCTTGGTTCTAATGTTAGTTCTACCACTCACTGTGTTGTGGCTTTGGGAGTTTTCCAGGGAATTGACCTAATATATATCTCTTAGAGTTGAAGAGAGGAATCAAAGAGCAGGTTAATATGGCAAAGGGGCATATACATAAATAGATAAGTGAGGCCCAATGTTACTGTACCTTACTCACTGTAGATACACACGGGGACAAGTTAATACACTGTGTTAATAACTACATTTCCTTTGCTTATCACACATAATGAATATTTCTGGAAGTTCCAAGAGGAGATTTATATGTGCTTCCTTATTATAGCCAGTTTCCCCCAGGGCTGTTGTACCCTTTTTTGGGAGTTCTCCACTAATTCAGGTGGCTTTTCTCTGATTTGTGATCACTATTGGCCTTTTAGGCATGACAAGAGCTGTTGACAATTGCTTCTGTTTTATCAGATGACTGAGTGGAACTCTTGTGCTGGGCATAGCTGAGCTCTCTCTTGTCTGTCTCTATCCCTCAAAAAGGCCAACTCACATTCTGGTCTTTCTCACTGTAGCAAACAAGGGCTCCTGCCTCTTTGTATACATGCTGGGATAAGGATCATAGAATAGCATTGTCTATATCTCATAGTAAGACACTTTGATTTTAACTAACAACTTTCTTTCTCCCTTGGAATTGAATATGGGACCGGGGAGTAGGGATGAAAATAGATTTGAATAACTGCCAAACACCTGAACTGAATCACTCCCCATTAAATAACTAAGACTTTCTTTGTAGCTTCAGTTCAAACCTGGACACTGAGACTCTTCTTATGATCAGGTTGATTACCTAGCAGAGATGCACACATAGATGGATTTCTATTAGACCCCATGCCACAAATATGAAACACAAGCAAAGATAAATCTGAATCTCCAGCAGTAGACAACACAGCCTAGGTACAAGCAGAAATCCCTCCTATAACAAGGTACCAAAATAAGATTGAGCATAGGATTCATGTCTGATTTCTTTAAATCAGGAGAGGAACACAGTGTAGTCCAAGTAGCATTATATTACTCGGAGTAACTCAGCTTGGGCTTCAGTCAGATTTTCTCCATTTACTTAATTTTCACTGGAATTTAGAATAAGTTTTTTTCCAATTCCAGGTCTTAGATGTAAAAGAGAGTTTTAATTTCCACTTCACAGTTATCATTAATATCAATTAAAATGCATAATCATTTTGGAGATAATTGGAAAGATCTATGTTGGACATATTTCTACCTTGAGATTTAATTCTTAGATAGAATGTATACAATAACACAGTGACATATGCCGTTATTTCTGTAAAACAACAGACCACTTCCATGATAAAATAGGTGAAAGTAATTTTTTTATAGTGTTGTAGATAAAAAAGTACAGTGATTGTATTTTTCACATTTCAAATATGGGTAGTCAACCCATTCAAAGATTCTTAGAGTATATATCATTAATGGCATTTATATCTCTGCATTTCTAGCTGTAATTCTTATTTATATCATTTTTATGTTACGGTGATTATCACCAGGAATAAAAATTTGACATTGTGGCATGAGCTATGTATAATAAGAAAGCCAGTCACGACAACTACTTCCTCAAGAATATATGAAAATCTGACTTATGCAGAATTTAAATAAGAGAATCTCAGCATTTCTTAAATAGTTTAATGTTAAAATAAGCCTAGTTCAAGTACTGTGTTAATAACAATAGTCACCATGCTGTACGTTAGATCCTCAGAACTTATTCTTATAACTGAAAATTTATGCCCTTTGACCTCACCCTGAGAGTAGATCTTAAGCATTCTCACCACATACACACACGAACACCCCCACACACACACGTGCACACAAGTTATCTATGTTAACTATGTGAAGTGATGGATGTGTTAATTATCTTTATTTTGGTTACCATTCTACAGTGTACATTTATATCAAATCATCATGTACATTTTGAATAAATATAGTTATATCTGTCAGTTATTCTCCACTAAAGTTAAACTATAATAAAAATAGACCTAATTCATGTAGAATTGTAAAGTCAATGGTATGCTTTTGCAAATTAGAATAGTTTGAAAACATATTTTCTTCATTTTCTAAAACAAAATAAGAGAAAATTGCAATTATTTATTCTGTCAAATATGCATTAAGGCTATTTGGAGAGAACCTTAGTGATATTAATAATACTGCATCGTAAGAGCCATCATTTTATTTTCTTCAGCTATGTTGAGGTATAATTAACAAATAAAATTGTAAGATATTTAAGCTGTACAACTGATGATTTGATATATGCATACATTGTGAAAGGATTCCCCCTTTGGGTTAATTAAGACATCTATCACCTCACATGTTTATTTACCTTTTTGGTGAGAACTTTTGAGATCTATTCTCTTGCCAGATTCCAATTATGTAAGTAAGAGCTATACTTTTCTGATATACTCTTTCAGGTTTTTGACCTAGATTTACATCCATGGAGATTATCAAAATATAAGACTAATTCTTTAATGATAAGGGCAGTAGGAACTATTAGACAATGTCCTCTAGGATAGTGATTCCTGAGTTTGGCTCTCTATCACAATCTTTGGCAGGAAATGGGAGGTGTTTGCTAAACAATAAATTATTGACATTTACTTACAGTGATGCTATTTCCTAAGGCCTCAAAAAGTAATGAGAAATATCTTTTATAAGTTAACATTCCAAGTGCCTTTGTTGCAATAAATCTATACACAGGATTTGAGAACCACTTCTCTATCATGTCTTGAATTATTCTGATTCAGTACATCAGCTACCAAGTATGACCATCAGCTAGAGAGATTTTTTTTTCCAAATTTCACACCAGATGATTTGTAACACAGTGTTAGAAAAGCATTTGTTCCTATTATCGGCAAATGCTTGGTTGATTTTTATTTCACTTTCTTTCATCAAAATATTCCCTAGTTTATCTGCTTAGTAAAAGACTAACCTTTCATATTTAACTGAGTAGGGATGCTATTTTTATATCGCATGCTGTTTGTGTCTCCTTTAATCATAATCACTAGTCCACAAATCCAGAGGCTGAGTTAAGTCATGATATCAAATATATAGAGGACTGATAAGTACCCTATGACCAGCTGATTGTTTAATGCCCATGTAGCTTTATAACTTGACCCCTAATAATCCCATTGTCTTGTAGAGGGAAAACATGGCTCCAAGAGATGAGGTGACTTCCCCTGAGTCATGCATATGGATGCAAGCAGTGTAAGGCCTAGATAGTGAGCATTCCTAGATCAGATTTGAAAGGAATGGGATTCTGAGAGGAGACTGACTCTGAAAGAGGAAAATGATGACAGTATATGTGATGTTGATCGAATCAGTGCATGTGTCCTGGAAGCAGGAATGCAAGGAAGGACTGAGGCCTTTCTCAGTAGTGCTGTAAAGGTATACCAGAGCTATACTGCTGACTCTTAAGTGGGTGCTAGTCTTCAGGGGAGGATGAGAGAGGAATCTCTACTGGAACCAGGTAGAATGGAGGATGGGAACTAAAGAGTGTCAGGAAGGGGAGAATAGGTCCTTTTTCTATCCTAAATGTGGAGCCTCTTGATCCTAAACATGGGGCCAGCGGGAGAATTTACATGATTCAGAGGACCCTGAGAATTGGAGCTGTGAGTCTCTCTTCTCTGCTTTTGATGACGAGGGAGAATGTATAATTTAATACAATTCATATAGATATTATTAAACACAGTTGCTATGATAATGTTAGTGATAAATTCAAATGATTAAAATAGGAATATGTAATTCAAATAGAAGTAAAAATATTTTACAATACAATGAAACAGCAAAAGGAGCCAGCTTCAAAACTGACATATGTAACAGAAAAATTTTGTTCAAATGCACTGTAGTGTGCACTTATCATACAGTTTTTGAAATTTTAACTAAATGAACTCATTTAGTGAATAGGAAATACTAAAAGAATACCCAAGTTCAGTTGCAGATACTGCATTTCCCAATTTTTAAAATGTAAGATTTATTAAAAAATGATATCTTGAGAATGAATAGTCTCTGTTTCAAAAATTGTGTTCCTCTCTACTGTGGAAGATATTAGATCTGAGACCACTGGCAACTTTCAGATCCTCTATGCAATATCATAGTAGTATTCAGGTGAAAATTGTTTGGGATTCACTCTATTTTCTGGGAACACACATTTTACCTCTTCATTTAAAACTAGTTGTATTAATTATTTTTGTAAAAATATTTTTCTGCTGCCTATGCTTAGAATAATTTTATATAGAGAAAGATCATGGTGACTTATATACAATGAAATGATGAAAGAAATCTAGAAGTAATTGATCAGGCAAAAAACCATTTTCTTCACCTCTGTCAGAGTGAAATAAACTTTGGGAGCTTTGTTTTATATCCACTATCACATTTTTGTAACATATATGAGACTGACCAACAGATCTTGAGTTATGTCCAGAGGTATAAGGAACTAGAAAGTTGAGATGATTTCAGATTTTTTTCTGTAATAGTATGTCACTTGAGGACAGTGTAGAATTAGGCATTGGGGTCCTTATAATATTTCACCATACTGGGTGAAGTTCTCAGATAGATAGTCAACCTTATTCCTTTTTTTGTTTGTAAACATTTGACCCAGATTTCAAGGTCAACGATTTACTTAATCATTTGTAATGGCCCTTTGTGATATTATTCTATATAATTCTAAGATGAGAAAACTTTTAGTATCTCAGCTCTCTAATTGTCTAAAAATAGGCCACTTCATCTTTAAGTTTGGACATTATGAGCTGCCTACATTCCTGTGGCGAGCCTCCCCACCACAGCAACAGCAAAACCTTCTCATTTAAGGAAGATCAACAGCCATACACATTTTTCTTTTATGCAGTCCAGTTTAAACTCACTTTTAATATCATTTAAAAGTACATAAGAAAATCCTACATGACATTTTTATTGCTATTGTAATATCTCAAGTTTAATTTTTAGCAGTAAATATAGTCTGGTGCAAATTTAGGGGCAAAAAAAAGAAACGTGAGTTTAAGTATATTTTTGATTTATATGATTGTTTAACTTTTGGAGGTGACTTATCTTTGTAGAAGACACCTGTGCATGTGACAAATCTGAAGTAATTGGATTTTCAAGTGACCTCTAGAGGTCACGTTTTATTTGTTTTTAATAGGCATTACATTTTTGGAAGCCTACGGAAGTTAAAAAATATATTTTTGAAAGGCTTCACATATAGTTATCATTGGTACATCAATTGAATTTAATTGACCCAGTCTACCAATTTATATTTTTTGAAAAGCCCCAAATTAATTCTAGAGTTCAAAGAACCAAAGGTGATTATTTTGCCTTTGAAGATGAGTTTAATCATTAATACAGATGTTTAGAATCTGTTAGATACAGGAGAAAAACACGTTAAAAACCAGGACTCTGACATCACATAGACTTTGGGTTTCAATTTCTGCTCTGCATCTTAAAAGTTGGGTATTCAAGGCAAGATAATTTATCCTTTCTAAAACTCAATTCCCTTATCTGTAAAAGAGGGGAGGGTATAAAAATAGTCTTTACTTCATAGGTATATTGTAAAAATAATTGTAATAGTACAACTAAAGAGCACAGTATAGTATTTAGAACATAATCATCACACACTAAATGTTGTTCCCTATTATTATTCAGTTTCTCCAGTCCAGAAATGGATTTGTGGAGATTGATGGAAGGTGAGGGTATCCAGGGGAAAAGACACTGTAGATTAGTAAGTACTCTAGAAAGGATGAGTAGTCTAAATTTATGAGGACTACCCAGAACTCACACCAGAGGGCACTCTGCCATTATCTTGGCAGTGTAATGAATAATAATGGTTCCCAAACTTTGTAGGTAAACCAAAACAGTTCTACCTGCTTAGGCTACTTTCTCTAACTCATGATTTCTGTACCTCAGAGATGCATCAGAATTAAGCAGTGATGTCATTTTGAGTTTTCAAAAGTTAGTTAATACAGAAACATGGTAGAATATACACTCACCTAAGATTCACAAGAATAATGATTATAATTATTAATAAGGTACTAGAACTATTTAAACCTGTTTATAAATGTAAAACAATGATACTTTTTTGTCTGCTTTGTCTCACTTTTTTGTTACTAATGAAAGCATATACGTGAAAAATCTTGAACACCTTTGAACAAAATAGTGAAATAATTGAAATATTACTGTTACTGACCTACTTTGTGGAAAAGACTCAAAGCAAGCATAGAAATGATAGGAACTGTGGTATTATATATGTGTATTTGAAAGAAATGACTTTTCAATGACCTAATATTCTAAAGAATTTTACTTTGTTTTGTATCCATGAAAATATGGATTTCTCTTTTAAAAATTTTTTTTTATTTTTACACGAGAAATAAACTGACACCAAGCATTGTAAATAGATGACCACAACGGAAGCAACGATTGCAATTACCAAACACGAAACACACTCATACTATGTCATAATATTGACGTTCAGTCCAGTAATCCTCCACTGTAACAGCTCTTTTACTTTGCAGTGAAAGTTGATTCCATTAGAGTTCTGAAAATGCTTATTCATTCAGTTCAGCAGTATAGTCAGTTACCAGAAGCCTATACTTGTCAGAGTCTTTTTCCATGAATTCCTTGAAGATGAAACCCTATTATAGGAACATTTTTGCAAAAGTATCAGAGTATACCCAGAACTGTCTGTAAATGACAAAAGACTTAAAAATGACCTTTTACTTTGCAGTGAAAGTTGATTTGTATATTTTTTGCCTCTGAGTCCTTGTGGGATTTTTTTTTTTTATTCAGACAGAAAGTCACAAAAATTATAATCATCCTCATCAGTTCACTCAGTCCCATGTAATTAATTTTTTTATCTTGATCTTTTGTTAGCATTTTTATGAATTCTTCAGTTTTCCATTAGAGTTCTGAAAATGCTTATTCATTCAGTTCAGCAGTATAGTCAGTTACCAGACGCCTATACTTGTCAGAGTCTTTTTCCATGAATTCCTTGAAGATGAAACCCTATTATAGGAACATTTTTGCAAAAGTATCAGAGTATACCCAGAACTGTCTGTAAATGACAAAAGACTTAAAAATGACCACGGTTAAAGATTTGATGAAAGTTCATAATAATGCAGTTGACAAGGAAATTTAGTTATTTCTGAGATATACAGAAAATATGGATTTCTGAAATAGTTGCATTTTGCCATTCAGGTTGACCATTATGTGTTTTAGTAATCCAATCAGCAAAGCTTTTAATTTCTCACTGTGTTTGGAAGCTGCTTTGGCCAGAATTTGGAGATCCAACAGGGTAGAGTCCACTTCATCTTGGCATCTAGTAAAGAATGGTTTAATGACTGGGCTCTCACAGCCTGCTCAGGCTGAATCATTAGTACTATGTAAAAACCTTATGATTTACTTAATGAGCTTTCTATACTGCATATTTTGTTATTTTAAAATCATAGCATGCCATGACTGTTTTAAGTCATGTCACCTTAAAACTTGCTGGTTTCTGTACATTATCAAGTTAGGGTATTTTAAAAATAAATTGTTGAACACATTTGAGTTTTCAGTGCAGTATTCAAATATATTTATTATGTAATAAAATGCATTATGTGAAGTACTTACATTTGAAATTAAGTATATAAAGATGTATGGAAATGAATGAGATAGCTGCACCACTGATTTCAATGAAGTTTGATATGGAAGGAATACTGCACAATCATATTGCTCAGTATTGTATAGAAGGGATCTAAAGTAACTATATTAACTTATTGGGGCCATCTTTCATTCTGTTATTACTTGTGTTACCATGTGCTTTGCCCACTGTGGTCACAGTGCCTGGTAGAGAGAAGTACTCTGAAAAATGTCAAAAGCTCTTTTGCCTGAAATGGTATGTCCTCCTTTCATCTAAGGATGCTTTCACAGAATATTATACACAAAATGATTAGCACATCAACCTCTTTATTGACCACCTCCCTCCAAAAAGCTCTGCAAATGAGTTTTTATTTCAGGTGTTAATGGTTAATATTTTTTTCTGATTCACTTACATTTCTCATTGAAATGTCATCTCAAAATAAATTGAAATCTGTCTATATGTATATAATTCATTACACTGAAGCTGACACTCAATGTTTTTCTTTTAGGTAATAAAAAATTAATAGCACTGATTTCAAGTTTAAGTATATCCACCATTTTTATTGCCATTTCCATTTATTTACTATTAGAATTTCACATATGGGAATTATGGGTATTGGTATGAAGGAACATCTCTATTGCCTGTAAAATACTCTAGTAATTATAGATAGAAGGAAAAGAGACCTTTGGAATATTAGATAAATATGTTTTTTACTTTTTTTCATTTATAATTTGACTTTGCTTATAGTGGACTTTGCCTTGTAGATTTGAAAAATATATATAGTTGATTTTAATATGTAAAGAACACCTACAATTACATTAAAACAAGACCAAAACCTAAAAGGAAAATAAAAGAGAATATTTGGGAACAAGCAGCCCATAGAAATAGAAATAAAAATGACTCAAAAGATTAAAACTCTGCTCATTCTTACATATAATACCAAAAAATGCAAAACAAACTGTACTCAAACACATGCTCCCTCTCTCTATATATAGATGTATATATATAACATGGTACATGATAGTATCTGATATATCTAATCTACCTACTCTGTTTATGTATATAGAAGTATGTATATATAATCAGAAATATATATACATATATATATATATATATATATATATAAAATCAGAGTCCTTAAGAAAGAACAAAGCATCATCTATCTACATAGACATATAAATAGGTCAGATTAGAAAATAACCCCAGAAATACATGAGAAATAACTCACATTGTTGCCCAGGCTATGGAGAGCAGAGACACTTGTATACTGCTGGTTTCAGTATGGGCACCTTGAGTAATATAACCACTATGAAAAGTAGTTTGGCAATATTGAACATAAATATAAACTTACCTATTCTCTGACCTCCCCAATTTAATATTTTTAGATTTAGCCTGGAGAGACATTTTGCACAATAAAATGACATATGTAAAAATATAGTCATTTCAGCATTATTTAAATAACAACAGAATGGAAACAATCTATATGTCTATCATTGGGGGACTATTTAAATTATAGTACAGCAATTAGAAATAGAACTTTTTTGAGCTGTCCTGGAAAGTCTCTAGGATTTATTGTAGAGTAAAAAAGAATAACTGTGAACATAAACAGGAGACTAATAGCAGTGATGTGGGGTGACAAATGTGTGACTGTGAGAAGGAAACTTTTTGATGTATATCCTTTCGTACCTTTTGATTTTTGAATCAGTAACTGTACTATCTATGCAAAACTATTATGAAAATAAAATTAAAAATAGAAATAAGATGCAGTTAAATTAGCTAGGGTATTCTTACTTCCAGATTATTGTTCTCTGTAGACATAAAATCAATATTGATACCTACATAAAATGATTGCTCTATAAATCATAAATAGAAAGTGTATTAAGGAACTAAGAACACTGGTAAGTAGCAATAGATTTATAATTGATTGACAAGTATGGCGTCAAGAATTGATATGCTGAAATTTCACATCTCTTTGTCTTTGCATAAGCTATTCTTTTTGCCTAAAATTTCCTTCTTCTGAGTCTTCTGTATTTTTATTTTAGAATCACTATTCATTCTCCAGTTCCCAGTTTAAACCTTTATTTTTTTAAATTTAAACAGCCACTCCAGTACCATTAGCTTGGTTTGTTCTTTCCTAACAACTCTGATTATATATCTATTTTAGCACAGATAATCTTTTACTGTATTTTTGTTTCTTTTATTTTCCCCTAACATACTGAGAGCAGGGATTGTACCTTTTTCCTTTTGTCTTCTCACCATTGGCAATGTCTGACACATAGTAGGAGATCAATAAATGTTTTTGAAATAATTGAACAATAATGGTAATGCACAAGGTAATCAAAATGGTTGTATGAATATAAACTATTTTAAGGAAAAATATAAGAATGTAAAAGAAAATATCGTTTTATACTGAGACTATTTATTATATTTACAACCATTATGAGGTATAGAAGAGTGTTATTAAAGGGGCACATCAGCAACATTAATTTTGAACAGTGTGCTCAGACCTTTACATTATTCTAGTTTTGCAGGTTAGTTAACTGAGGCAAATAAAGGTTAAGTAATTTTTACCAGATAATACAATTAAAAAATTGAACAGTTAATTTGAAAGCAGTCTATATTTCCCCCAAATTCTCTACTCTCAACAATTCACAGATACTCTAAACCAGGATGATAAAAATGACTAAAGAAGAATATAGACTCCAGGAATTACCTAGAAATAAATCTACAAATATTTATTCTACCAATTGGGAACCACATGATTAATGAGAAAATCATGTAGATGGCTGATTAGTACCATATCTTTTGATTATTTTCGCCATGGCTAAATATTCTGCTCCACATTCATGGAGGATGTAGGAGAGGAGAAGATGAAACCAAAAACTATGATTTTTTTTCCAGAATATATTTCCTGAGAGAATGAGAAACTGGCAAGCGTAACTATGAGAGTGTGTGGACATTCTAATGAGTTAGTCTTTTTAAGGTAGTAAGATTATCTGGTGACTAACATGTTTTGGATTTGTTTCTATCAAAAGCTAGGTTGGTGAGTTCTTAAAATTCTGTCTTGCAATGTTTCTATTCAGTCAGTGTTCTGAGTGTTAAATGAGGAATTCGGCTTTAGGTCTCAATCCCTATACTACTTCCCCTTCTTTATTTCCAGGCTTTAAGTTTTTCTTAGTCATATACGACAAAACTAATATTATTTATTTTGCCCGGGATATTTTACCACTACATTCAGTTAAATTTCTCCCTCATTATTGGTTTATATGTGCTCAAGACTGTGGTTTTTCTTTTGATACTTAATATACATCAGTGGAAATGCCATTGCTTATTGTTCAAAAGCAAAAATAATAAAAATAACATTAAAAAAACAAGAAATGAGGCTCGAACTTGGTTAGAAAAAACACTTTTGTTTATATGTTTAATTAAGTGAATGTATTCAGCCTAATTTTTCTTTCCATAGTTTTGGATTTAATAAAACTGAAAATAGAAAATAATGAGTGACTACTAAGTGCTAATCAGTATATTTGTCATCTGTGATTATTTTATTTTATGTTCTTTAAAGTTGACAAAGTCATTATGTACCTTAAATTACAGGAATGATATGGAAATTCAGTGATACTTATTAAATAATTTGATATAATAAAAGGTAGTGTCTCCAGAGACGTACATTTATTACTTTTATACATGACTGACATTTATGATTGTTTGATGCATGACATATGTTTACTCCAAAAGTCATGAACTCTCCTTTGACCTTGAGAAACAGAGAGAAATTTTTCAGATAAAGGCCTTTTTAGACATTAAAATAGATCACTCAAGCATTTATCAGACAGTCAGCCCACACATTCTGTATTCTCAGAAAGGTCCATTTCCTACTGAAAATTATTCTTTTGGTCATACAAATCCATTGGAAGTTAATATAAGGGAAGAAAACCAGTTTCACTATTTATTTCAACAATCTCACCTAAAGTATTATTCTTAAAAATCTAACCCCAGATCATGAACTAGCTAAACCTTGGTTTGACATATGCAGTGACAAGAAAAAGGAGTGGATAAACTTAGGAGGGAAGCAGAAGAGGAATAATTTCTATTTCCATAGTACATTTTTTTGAAGGATCTCAGGGCAAGTGATGAAAAAGTTATGACACTATATACAAGTTAATTTTCTCTCAGAGACCATATCTAAAAACTAGGAATACAAAATACTCACTGGCACATTGCGTTGTGTGCTGAGGAATCTTTATAGGCCATTTGTTAACCTAGGATCTGATCCCCACACAATACAATGGTAATGTAAACCTGAGCTTAAGAAGATAACTTATAATTTCAGACTGTTAAAGAAGAGCTTGTTTATATTTGTTACTGAATAGATGATTGTAGATATCAAACCACAATACTAAAGTCTACTCTATTGGGTGTATCTAAGAGTAATGTGCATCTACCATTCAGATTATTTTTTCTAACTAGAATTCCTCTCTAAAAAGAACCAGCATTTCTTCTATTGAAGGCTGGTTTTAGGTCTGAGACAGAAAATATAAAATAATTACTGGGGCAGCTTTTGTCATGGACAGAAAGAAAGTAAACTATTAAACAAAAGCAGACAAAAGAAACATAATCGGTTATATAAAAAATGAGAATGTCATCAGTAGAGAATACAATTAACTTAAGAATATTGAATACAGGTTAAATTGATATGATAAAATGATATGTAATAAAAAAGAAAGCCAACAGAAAAGTCCCAAACACAACTCTTTAAGTTGAGTCGCAGCTAATTGGAGTGTTGATAACTTACTCTAGTATTTGGATATTTAGAAAAAAATTATCAACCATCCATCTTGCATTTCTTGGGCAAACTGTGGTTTAGGTTAACTTGATAGTCATAATTATTAAAGGAAATTTCTCTTTACAGAATTCCAGCTAATGAATGTGGATGGAATGGTATAATTATGAAATCATTATTTTATAGCCGTTACTTAATTTTTTAAAAATAATGATGATCATCAATGGATGAATCTGAAAAAGGAAGAGACGATAGCAGCCATTATAATTCAGGAAACCGGCTGCCATCATTTGAACCCACTGAAATCTTTGTATCCCTAAAAGTGATGCAATCATCCTTTGTCCTTCTAGCAGTATGCAGTGTAAAGCACCTGGCATCCCTTTGAGGCCTTCTTGCCAAAATACTTTTACCTAATTTTAGCCTTGATAGTGGTTATATTTATGGGAACTACAGAGGATAAAAGACGAAGTTAAATAATACAAAGAGGCAAATTGAAAAATTCAGAATGTGGATTCTGTAAAGAATCAGTGGCACAAAAAATGAGAATGAAAGAGGAAAATGTATGATTAGAAAGATACGAGTTACAGGGCTTCCCTGGTGACGCAGTGGTTGAGAGTCCGCCTGCCGATGCAGGGGACACGGGTTCGTGCCCCGGTCTCGGAAGATCCCACATGCCACGGAGCGGCTGGGCCCGTGAGCCATGGCCGCGGAGCCTGCGCGTCCGGAGCCTGTGCTTCCCAAAGGGAGAGGCCACAACATACCGGATAAAAAGACCCGCATACCGAAAAAAAAAAAAAAAAAGATACGAGTTACAACATCAAATGGATCCTTGCGTAGATCTTGTTTTGAATAAAATAACTTTAAAAAGATTTTTTGAGAGAAATAGAAAAATTTGATTATGAACTGCTCTCAGGTGATACCAAGGATTTATCCTTAATTTGTCAGGTATGATAATGGTTATAATAGGATAGTACATATTATTTAGAAATGCATACTAAAATAGAGTAAAATGACATGATTTCTGGGATTTGTTTAATAATGTCTCAAGAAGGAGAAAAAAAAGTTTTAGCTGAAGCAAAATCCAAATTTTGAATGTGGGTAGTAGATAAGGAGGATTCAGTGTACTGTTCTCTTTTGTGAAGTTGATATTTCAATATTTTTCTAACAAAATAAATTTTAAAGTGTTAATATCTACATTTTTCAGAAAAATTTTATTTGTAATTAGTTATATGTATGACAAAATCTTGCATTCCTACCTAATAATGTGTAAGAGGTATATAGTTTTTCAAAGTTATTTTGGAGAGGTTCAAAGAATTTTGAAGAACCTGGTCAAAGTATACCACCAAACCTATTGAACCTGGTGCCAATGGCCTGATCTTGAATATAAATTTGACGTCTATGATCTATTTAGATACCATACCCATTAAAACCCAGTTAATATGGCTGCAAAGATTCTAGAGCTATGTGTTTATTTATTTACCTACTTACATATTGATTGATTGATTGATCTGACATCCAGAGTTTTGCTCCTGAGGTCTAAGTTAAAACTCTTTATCTGCCATTTTTCTCAGAACAGATTTCCTCTATTGATTACTTCCATATCCTTTTGAAAGCAGAACCCTGGGATATTTTTAACCCTGTTTCAGTTTCCTGCGTGAACCTGAATTTAAAATTATAAATTTCTTTCTTCCTAAAGTGTCATATTCAAATGATACTTACTTCCTAAAGTGTAATATTCAAATGATACTTAATCACTTTCAAGTGGAAATTGGGGTTATGAGTTGTCAATTTCTCTGTAAAATATCCGTTTTTCCATCAGAAGAAAGAATATCTCCAAATACGATATACATTTGGACAAAGTCCATGATAAAATACTGTCAAGAGCTTTCCCTTAAATACCTGTTTTTGAGTGGGTGTCATGTATGAAATTACAAGTATCTACTTTTTATTGGCCAGTAGGTGGCAAAATATAATGTTAGTGACAGCATCAAAATATAAGTTGTGTTGTGTCCCAAGTTGTGTTGCAATGAAATGCCATTTCTTGAGCAGCAAATGCAAATAAATTGGGGCATTAAGCACCCAAATTCTAAGACAAAAATATTGAGAGTAAAACTTAGTTTGTATTTGCAGTTACAACACACGGACTTTACCACACATCTCTCACTTGAATAGGGCACAGCTGCTTCTGTATTAAGTCATTTTGCAGTACGAAAGAGAAAAATGCAGTGAAAGATGTGTGTGCTGTTATTTCACATTGAAAATGTTTTTCATTGTACACTTCTGAAAGGATTTACCACTTGAGAAATATGTTACGGTAAACCTGGAATATGGAGTGCCATTGTGCTCTTTTCCTATCATGTTAAAGTAAAACAACATGGGATAAAGCAGTTAAGGAGGGGAAGGTGGGTCCATTAACACACTGACCTCACACCAGTAGTTTGACAGAGCCAGTACGCAGGACTTGAATTTCATAATGTACCATCTGCTGAAGGGAAAGTATAAACAAAACCTCAGAAACAGCAGGAGTGGGAAGATAAAGGTGTATTGCTGCTCCTATAAAGCACCCTGTACCCTGTGCTCATGTCAGATCTACACAATGTTCATGCAGGGAGAGTGAAAGTTCACAAAACAAAGATGTTAGGGTGCTCCAAGGCCATCTAAGGAATGTTAAGACTCAGAGGGACTTAGTGGGCTTAAAAGAAGCATCAGCCAATTTCTCCCAAGAACCTTTCATCCTCAGAAAATGTACAGCTGTGTCTTGTTTTAGATAAAGTCATTAAATGGGGCTAACAAAAGACCTTGAACCGAGAACATACCATTAAAGTGAAGCTTATCTGTAGGTGAAGTAGGATGTTTCTTCACAGTGTGAATTAGAGGGATTTAAAAGGACTCTCATCTCCAAATGTCCTTTTCTTTTACACTGTCACCCTGACACACAGAGACAAGATACACTGAAATTGTTGAAGTCTCTTGCACAGCTCATAATTTTTTGTGTTTTTGTAATTTAACCATTTTCTCTGCAAGGCAACGATCTTCCTCCTCAGTCTCATCTGATATCCACCTTGTTCTTTTCCTTTGAAATTTATTTCTAAATAGTCTATGGGAATATTTTTAAGATTGTCATATTCTTTAATCTTTTACCTCTACCTTCAGCTTTTCCCTTTCTTCCAAATTAGGACAACCCGAGAAAGTCAAACATGCTACCCAAACTCATCACATAAGATTCCCCACTTTAAGTTAGCCCACCTCCAGTTTCCCCTGCCAAAAACCTCCATTCAAAGCATCCCTGAAGTCTCTTTTTTCACTACAAAGCTTCCTGAACCTCTTGCTTGCCTTTGAATTTCTGACAAATGTAAGTCATTGTGGGCTGACTCCTTTGCTCTAGCAAACTTTCAACTAAAAAAAAAAAAACTCTAGTTTTTCTCAATTGGAGTCTTTATTTCTACATGATTTAAAACGAATCTCAGAAACCTATGCATTTATAGATTAAGAATATTGGACGTAAAGCCAGTTTTTTTTTCTTCAGGATGTCAGAGGGAAATTAGGGAAGAGAAGGGGAAGTCAGTGAACTTATATGGAATAGGACATAATTTGCATGCCTATAAATAAGAATTATCTTGCATTACTGTTACCTGACGTTCACAGAGTTGTAAAATAGCTTTCATAGGATCTTTATCAGACATTTCTGCAGTGTCCTCCAAGATCTCCACAATGCATAGTTTTCCATTGTAACACAATTTTTTCCTACGTACTCTTCAGCTAAACCTGAGTTTTGGGTAAGAAAAACTAAATATGTGACAGGAGTTAGTAAGGGGTTCTTTACCACATTGTTCATGGTAACTCCCTAACTTTTATTTCTTCCAGATCTCATGCTCTCAAGCTACCTACATATCCAGCAGGTACAAAGATAGTCTTTTCCCCACCTCCCTGTGTGTCCCCTATCACCACCAATGACTTCGCTTGTTCAGTCTAAGTTGAAACCCCTCATATTTTTATGAGGCAGGACAGATTTTACTAGTTTTATTTTTTTCTGCAAATACAAAATTAAGAAAGAGTAAGTGTAAGTGTATTCTGATATATGGGGTGTAGCACCTGGCTAGACCCATATCAGAGAGCTCTAAGTTACACTCTCTTTACTTTAAAATATATGATTGTATTTGTGCCCATGGACCCCTCTCAAGGCCAGTGTCTTACTAAACACATTTTCATGGTACAGTGTATGTGTATTTGAAGTAAAAACAAATCCACCCCCCTCAATTAAAAAGAACAAACTAACAAAAACTAGCATGAATTGTGAAGAAATGTGTCAAATATTAGCAAGTATGTACTTTCTGTTTGGCAGTGGATGTTGCAATTATAATTCTGAGTATCAGGATGGCACTTCGTCATGGTAAGTCACCCTCCTGTTCTACCTTAGTTTACTAATTTTTGATATCTACTCTTTAGAGTTTATGTCACTGCCTATATGTACAGTCATCTGGTACTTTATTACAACAGATGATAAGTATTTTTTGTCTCCAATTCTCTATCAGTGATGCACAGACAAATTAGGGAGAGAGAGACTCAGAATCTGACCAGTACCATCAAGTGATACAAAATTTATTTTTTTCCTTTTTGATGTATCATCTAGTTTAGCTCTCACCCAAGGCATTGAAGAAATAATCTCCATCTAATTGCATTAGATGATTGGCACCTAGATTCCTACCAGCCTAGCAGGTTGCTGAGCAGCTTTCATTCTTGCCCACTGCCTCTCTTGTGGACTCCTGGTTTTGCGAAATGAGAGATTTTCTCAATAAGACTGTAAACATTATGGCTTGCTGTCCCACTACATATGTCAGGTTGTAGTGGTGAAGTTATTGGAATCATTTTTCTCTTCTAATACACAAGCTGTGAGGTCATTAACAGTTTCACGTAGAAATTTACTGCAGGCTGATGGTCAGTAAGATCATTTTTCAGGAATCATTGCTTGACACAGTTTAGAGTTGGATAGTGAGCATATGCAGAACTAAGGTTCATTTTTCAACAAAGGGCCACATGTTTTAACCTTTATCACAATCATATATAGTGCAGATTTATTCATAAATTTATTAAATGTTACTATACCTACTATGTTTAGTTTTCTCTCTTGAGTACTATGAAGGATATGAGGAATATAAAACATTTTTTAATGAGCTTTTAAGAAAATAATGGAGATGTGTTCAAAAATTACTGTAATACAAGGCAGCATATTTTGTACTGTAAGAGTACTGTTTGTTACCCCTAAGTACTGTGGGGTTTCAGGAAGAGAAAGATTGTATCTTTATATAGCACAGGATTTGGGTTGGGTTTCTAAGGGTGGTGAGATTTTGAGAGACAGATGTTATAAATGGAAAACACCATTACTAGTTAGACTTGGTAAAGCCCAAGAGATGTCCAGTGAAGTGGAAGTTGTTTTGTTGTAGGGTAGGTTATATCTGGGAGGATGATAGGATATTGTGTTTCTAAACAGAGAAAAGGAGATAGGGGAGGAACTGTCAGTGATCTACTGAGGAATTTATATTTTCTTTAACATAGGCAATAGGGTGTCACTGAAACATTTTAAGCAAAGAATTGGCATAATGCGTTGCTATTTTAGAAGGGTTGGTCTGTTGGCTATGGGCAAGATGGATTGTAAGGGGTTGGCAGTGAATAGAGCAAGTGAGTCCAACTTGGGAGAAGGTGTGATAATTTAAGAATATTACTTGTCTTATTTTATCTCTTATTATCTCTCTAATAATATCATACATTTTAATATATTATCATTTTTAATCTGCTTATTGAAAAACCAAATCAACAGGTTAATGGAAATCAAAAAGAATAAAAAAATTTGGCATGGCGTACTTTGAAGAAATGTGGTAAAAATTAAAAGGTTGATTTGGATGACCACATATTTAGACTTTCATTTATTTATTTATTTATTTATTGAAGTATAGCTGATTTACAATATTATATTTTACAGGTGTACAATATAGTGAATCACAGTTTTTAAAGGTTATACTTTATTTATAGTTATTATAAAATATTTGCTTTATTCCCTGTGTTGTATGATACATCCTCATAGCTTATTGTATACATAACTGTTTGTACCTGTTAGTCCCCTGCCCCTATATATCCTCTTTTCCCTTCCCTCTCTGCAGTGCTAGCCACTAGTTTTTTCTCTATATCTATGAGGCTGTTTCTTTTTTGTTAGTCAATGGTTGGTTGTATTTTTTAGAATCCACATGTAAGTTATATCATACAGTATTTGTCTTTGTCTGGCTTATTTCACTTAGCATAATTTGTTGTTGCAAGTCCATCCAGGTTGTTGCAAATGGATAAAATTTCTTTTTTTATGGCTGAGTAGTGTTTCATTGTGTGTGTGTGTGTGTGTGTGTGTGTGTATCACATCTCCTTCCATATCTTGGAAATTGTAAATAATGCTGCTATGAACATTGGGGTGCATGTATCTTTTCAAATTAGTGTTTTTGTTATTTTTCAGGTATATACCCAGGATTGAAATTGCTGGGTTGTATGGTAATTCTATTTTTAGTTTCTTGAGAAAACTCCATAAAGTTTTCCACAGTGGCTGTACCAATTTACATTCCATCAACAGTGTAGGAGGGTTCCCTTTTTTCCACATCCTCACCAACATTTGTTATTTGTGTTCTTTTCGCTCCCCTCTTGTTACCCAAGCTACATGTCCTAGGGATTTCCCCTATGAGGGCTGCCTGCTTCTTTCTGTTGTGGTAGGATGGCAGTGTGGCAATCTGGTAGGCTTGTTGACCCTTAGTCCATTGGTTGCCAGGACCTGCCTGGGCAGAGGCTACCAGCTACTGGTTGGCAGAGCCTGGTCACGAGGCAGCTGACTGCAGACATCTAGGGGTGTCCAGGGTTAGTTCTGGCTCACTGTTGGGTGGAGACAGGGTCTAGAAGACTGGGGCTGTTGCCCACCCATTGGTGGTGAAGCCAGGTCTTGGGGTTAGCCAGACTACTGGCAGGCAGAGCTGGTTCCTAGAGTCTGGCTTCAGGGGTCAGGAATTCCAGAGCAGGTGTCAGATCACTGGTGGGTGGGGCCAGTCCCTGACACAATCAGGTAGGGAGTTTCAGGGCCTCCCAAAGATTGTGTTGGCCTACTAGTGGGCAGGACCATGGCCCAACTGATCCCAGGGCAGTGTCTGGCCTGCTGTGTGTAGGCTGGATCCACAGGCTGTGAGATTGTGGTTTTCTTGTACCTGGTGTCTGCCTTCTGGTAGGTGAGGCTGGTCCAGAGGCTAGAGTGGGATTCCTGGAGGGCAGGGAAAATTCCTGCCCACTGGTGTGTGGACATGGGTCCAGGTCCTCTGGTGGGCAGTGCAGTGTACAGAAGCATGTCTAGAGGTCGTTGTGAGCTCAGGAAATCTTTAGGCAGCCTATCTCCTAATGGGTGGGGCTTGTATACCCACCCAGTTAGTTGCTTGGCCTGAGTCATCTCAGCACTGGAGTCTATAAGCTCTTAGGTAGGATCAGGTCTTGGCGCTAATGAGCTAATGGATTTCACAATGGCATCTGCCTGCACCAGTGTCCACACAGTAGAAAGAACTCCCAAGAATGGCTATCATTAGTATATATGTCCCCAGGGTGAGCTGCAGCTGCCCCCGACCTCCCTGGGAGATTCTCCAAAGCTAGCAGATAGGTCTGGCCTAGGCTCCTACTGCTTTTACCCTGGGTCCTGGAGCACGTGAGATTTTGTGTGCCCCCTTTAAGAGTGAACTTTCTATTTCCCTCAGTCCTTTGGGACTCCAGAAATTAAGCCCCCTGGCTTCAAAGCCAAGTGCTCTGGAAGCTTGTCTTCCCATTGCAGGACCCCTGGGCTGGGGGTCCGACTCAGGTCTCAGAACTCTAAATCATGTGGGAGAACCTCTGCAAAATAATTATTCTCCATTTATGGGTTGCCCACCCCGGGTTATAGGGCTTGATTATACTGTGAATACATCCCTCCTACCTGTGTCGTGGTTCCTTCTTTACGTCTTAATTATAGAGGATCTTTTCTGGTAGGTTTCTGTCTTTTTCTTCAAAGGTTGTTCTGCAAACACCTGTGATTTTGTTGTGCTCATGAGAGGAAGTGAGCTCAGGATCTTTCTACTCTGCCATCCTGGCCAGTCTCCCACATGTTTTGATTTTAGATGTCAGGGAAAAGTATGGCAAAAATAGAAAAGTTATGTGAAGTGTGCTTAGAAGGCAAAATAATCAATTTTAAACCTGCTGAAATTGAGTATCCTAGGATATCTACCCCAACGTGTGCATCTAGAAATATTATTAGAATCTAGGTAGTGGGAAGCGTTAATAATTAAGATTTGAATGTCTTCAACATATACTTTAACATTGAATTTATGAGACCTATTAAATTATTTAGTGACATAAATTTATACACATTTACATATATATTTTCTTTTAAGCTCCAAATTCAACTCTGCACATTAAACTATTACCTCACTTATTTGAACTACTCAAATAAGAGTTTTTGATAATTTGAAAGAAGCTATGCCATCTGTGAAAAACAGAACTTGCCAACTAAATCCATTGGGTAATCAGATTTGTAGATCGGGGAAAGGAATAGTAAACTGCTCAGGAGAACAAATTGTTTTCAAATATTTAAATGTGTTAGAGGAAAGCAGTCATTAAAATAAAAAAGAATCACATATCTTCTTTAATATATTATAGACTTTCAGAGGTCATGAACAACATTCTATATGTAGATCTGGCATACCAGTTGAAATACCTTGAGTAATTATATCTGTTGATTGAATAAATAATTGGCATTTTTTCAAATACTCCTTCTAACATATGTGGTAGTGGTAAAGAGCTAAAGTTGTAAAGGCTGTCCGACATGAGTTGGAGCACTGGCTATGGCATTTACTAAGGAAAAATAACTATTAAGTATAATGATAATAGCTATTTTTTAGATTTATAATATTCAATAATAATGCATGTGAAGAAAGTAATGAAAATATAGTTTATACTCAGTAAATTTAAGATGAAACCAACTCTATTTGATAATGCATATTAATAGAAGCTCACTGGTACCTCCACTCTAGCCTCATTCTACTCCTAAAGAGGAGGCAACTAGATATAGATTGATTGACTATGCAAGCTATGTGAAATAAAACAATTGTGGTCAGTACTACTCAGTGAAGCTCCCAATATTTTGAAAGAAGAAGATAGTTGGTGCCCACATGGGGCCAAATTTTGGTATGCTTGCTTTCTTCAATGAGGGACTGGAAAGCGAAGTCAGGTTTAGATATATCTATGCTTTGATATCCATCTCTCCATAAGGATACCTTATGGGGTAGAAGTCTGGGATAGCTCTATTGTAAGTATTCAGGGAAAATATCTACCTCTAGCTATGCTGTTCTTGAGCTGGCTTCTTGATGGCTCGTATGTTCTTCCTGGCCTGATCTTTATGCTACCAGAATTGCAATTGTTTAGTTGACTATTACTGTGGACTGAGGGAAGGAAAGTTTGAAAGAGGTTGCTCTGCCACTATCAGTTTCAGGCTTTAGAACTGATTCTAGTCTGAGTAAAAGCAGTCATCCCAATTGTTCAGTCAAGACATACAAGGCATTGTATTGGCATTTGTGGCCAGATTTCATAGTAGTATAGAATTGAAAGGGGGGAATGGAGAGGTTACCAGGACTTCACTAAACTAGGAATTTGGGATTTTTTAATCTCTTCCTATCTCTATTATATATTTGTATATTTATTGGCTCCCTTTATAATATAGTATTTTGTTAGTTTAGTTTCTGTCATAATGGATATACAAAACCAGATATACTCTCTACAGTAGGTATTCATAATTTATCTATAATATTGTGTTTCATAAATATTGTCTTCTCTTTTTAAGTCAATATGCTAAGAATTCTGAAGCATGCCAAAAGGAAATTAGATATTGTTCTTATGAAACTTTCAGTGTAATGTGGGAGAAAAGTCAAATAAATAATACAATAAGATGAGGGTAAATATTTTTAAATTTAAGAATGGTGATGACATTAACTTAAAAATAGGTACCATAGCTCCTTGAAATAGGAGATGAAGAATCCAGTTATAGACCCAAAGTTTGAGTTAAAGGCAGTATAATTAGGTAGAAATATTTAATAAGTAGTTGGAATACAAGGCTGAAACTGTGAGAGGTTGGTGTTAAAGTGGAGTAAGCTAAGGAGTATATGGTGCCAAAATAAACAAATCCATGAAAAACAAAATGTAGAGGAATCCTCTTCTTGGATAGGTGTGTAATATATTTTTCCAACAAGTTCTCTAGTTGTTCTTCACATACATTCCTTAAAAAATATTTCAGCATCTACAATACATCAGGTACTGAGGGATTTCGCAGTAAACAGAATACAGTTGATCCTTGAACAACTCAGACGTTAGGAGTGCTGACCCTATGTGCAGCTGAAAATCCAAGTATAAGTTTACAGTAGGCCCTTGGTATCTGTGGTTCTGCATCCATGGATTCATCCAACCTTTGATTGTGTAGTATGTATTTATTGAAAACAACTCCACATATAAGGGCTTCCTTGGTGGCACAGTGGTTGAGAGTCCACCTGCCAATGCAGGGGGTACGGGTTCGTGCCCCGGTCCGGGAGGATCCCACATGCCGCGGAGCGGCTGGGCCCGTGACCCACGGCCGCTGAGCCTGCGCGTCCGGAGCCTGTGTTCCGCAGCGGGAGAGGCCACAACAGTGAGAGGCCCGGGTACCGCAAAAAACAAAAACAAACAAAACAAAACAAAAAATCCACATATAAGTGGACACATGGAGTTCAAATCTGTGTTCAAGGGTCAGCTGTAGTCTAAAATCCCTGTCCACACTGAGCTTACAGTCTAAAATATGACCAAAAAACAAGCAAATTAAAAAGAATATATATGTACTATTTATGAAGATAAGAGCTGTGAAGAAAAATTAAGCATTGTAAAAGGACAGGGAGATTTTTTAGATTTATAATATTCAATAATAATGCATGTGAAGAAAGTAATGAAAATATAGTTTATACTCAGTAAATTTAAGATGAAACCAACTCTATTTGATAATGCATATTAATAGAAGCTCACTGGTACCTCCACTCTAGCCTCATTCTACTCCTAAAGAGGAGGCAACTAGATATAGATTGATTGACTATGCAAGCTATGTGAAATAAAACAATTGTGGTCAGTACTACTCAGTGAAGCTCCCAATATTTTGAAAGAAGAAGATAGTTGGTGCCCACATGGGGCCAAATTTTGGTATGCTTGCTTTCTTCAATGAGGGACTGGAAAGCGAAGTCAGGTTTAGATATATCTATGCTTTGATATCCATCTCTCCATAAGGATACCTTATGGGGTAGAAGTCTGGGATAGCTCTATTGTAAGTATTCAGGGAAAATATCTACCTCTAGCTATGCTGTTCTTGAGCTGGCTTCTTGATGGCTCGTATGTTCTTCCTGGCCTGATCTTTATGCTACCAGAATTGCAATTGTTTAGTTGACTATTACTGTGGACTGAGGGAAGGAAAGTTTGAAAGAGGTTGCTCTGCCACTATCAGTTTCAGGCTTTAGAACTGATTCTAGTCTGAGTAAAAGCAGTCATCCCAATTGTTCAGTCAAGACATACAAGGCATTGTATTGGCATTTGTGGCCAGATTTCATAGTAGTATAGAATTGAAAGGGGGGAATGGAGAGGTTACCAGGACTTCACTAAACTAGGAATTTGGGATTTTTTAATCTCTTCCTATCTCTATTATATATTTGTATATTTATTGGCTCCCTTTATAATATAGTATTTTGTTAGTTTAGTTTCTGTCATAATGGATATACAAAACCAGATATACTCTCTACAGTAGGTATTCATAATTTATCTATAATATTGTGTTTCATAAATATTGTCTTCTCTTTTTAAGTCAATATGCTAAGAATTCTGAAGCATGCCAAAAGGAAATTAGATATTGTTCTTATGAAACTTTCAGTGTAATGTGGGAGAAAAGTCAAATAAATAATACAATAAGATGAGGGTAAATATTTTTAAATTTAAGAATGGTGATGACATTAACTTAAAAATAGGTACCATAGCTCCTTGAAATAGGAGATGAAGAATCCAGTTATAGACCCAAAGTTTGAGTTAAAGGCAGTATAATTAGGTAGAAATATTTAATAAGTAGTTGGAATACAAGGCTGAAACTGTGAGAGGTTGGTGTTAAAGTGGAGTAAGCTAAGGAGTATATGGTGCCAAAATAAACAAATCCATGAAAAACAAAATGTAGAGGAATCCTCTTCTTGGATAGGTGTGTAATATATTTTTCCAACAAGTTCTCTAGTTGTTCTTCACATACATTCCTTAAAAAATATTTCAGCATCTACAATACATCAGGTACTGAGGGATTTCGCAGTAAACAGAATACAGTTGATCCTTGAACAACTCAGACGTTAGGAGTGCTGACCCTATGTGCAGCTGAAAATCCAAGTATAAGTTTACAGTAGGCCCTTGGTATCTGTGGTTCTGCATCCATGGATTCATCCAACCTTTGATTGTGTAGTATGTATTTATTGAAAACAACTCCACATATAAGGGCTTCCTTGGTGGCACAGTGGTTGAGAGTCCACCTGCCAATGCAGGGGGTACGGGTTCGTGCCCCGGTCCGGGAGGATCCCACATGCCGCGGAGCGGCTGGGCCCGTGACCCACGGCCGCTGAGCCTGCGCGTCCGGAGCCTGTGTTCCGCAGCGGGAGAGGCCACAACAGTGAGAGGCCCGGGTACCGCAAAAAACAAAAACAAACAAAACAAAACAAAAAATCCACATATAAGTGGACACATGGAGTTCAAATCTGTGTTCAAGGGTCAGCTGTAGTCTAAAATCCCTGTCCACACTGAGCTTACAGTCTAAAATATGACCAAAAAACAAGCAAATTAAAAAGAATATATATGTACTATTTATGAAGATAAGAGCTGTGAAGAAAAATTAAGCATTGTAAAAGGACAGGGAGTACTGGAATTGGGAAGGAGGATTTCTAGTGAAGATAAAAGTTTGCTGAGCAAAGTACAAAGTTTGAAGGTTGGGGGGTAGGTATGTGGATACATTTCTGACAGAGGGAATAAGGCACATAAAGTCCCTGAAGTAGAGACATGTTTGGAGTATTCCTGCTTATAAAAATACCAATGAGGCTAATGTAACTGAAATGCAGTGAGTAAGGTGGAGAGGAGTAGATGCCTGCAGAAGTTAATTTGGGAGTGAGAGTATTATATTGGGTAGAGATAAATTTTAAGAATGTTGACTTTTTCTGAGTGATGAGTGAATAGGATGTCATTTTGAGCAGAAGAGTGAGTGGCATGATCTGAATTATATTCTTGCTGTGTGCGAAACAGAATATAGGGAGACAAAAGACAAGAGCTGGGAGATGAGTTAAAAGTTGATGGCAGTAACTCAGACAAATGATGAAGTTGGCCTGGCCCAGCTTGTTGATGGGAAAGGGTTAAAAATAATGGTTTTAAAGTGTATTTTGAAGGTTGAACAAATCGAATCTGCTGATGTGCTGAGTATGCGATCAAGTCTGATCAAGTTTTTTTGCTCCAGGCAACTGGAATAAGTGGAGTTGCCATTTACTAAGATGGAAGAGAAAACACATTTGGGGGAATATCTGGAGTTTTGCGTGGGAGATTTAAGTTTGAGATGCCTACTTTATATTCAAGTAGAGTTGTCAAAAAGTCAGTTTAATATTTAATTCTGGATCAAAAGTCAGGACTAGAAAGAGATATGAATGTGGGAGATGTCAGAGTATAGATGTTATTTAAAGCCTTGAAATTCAATGAGTATAAGGAGAGCTGGAGTAGAGAGTAAACAAAGTATCCAGGGATTGGTTGAGAAACCCCAGGTCTCTTCAATATTTACAGAATTTGAATTTGAAATATCAAAATTAGAAAGTGCAATGAGTTAGTAAGGAAGAAAATCAGGAGAAAGCAGTGACTTGGAATATGAATAAAGTTACTTTTGTTTAAATGGAGAAATAATTGATCTGTTAAGTTAGATGATGCTTATAGTTCACGTAAGATGAGGACTGAGAATTAACCACAGGATTTCATCATAACCATAGGAAAGTCATTGATGATTGAGCATAAAGTTGGCATGAACAATTAATATGAGTCTAGCCAAGAAAGAATGGAAGGAGTGTGATAGAAGGAGTAGGATTTCCCAAAATAATATTATATGTTCCTTGAAGGTTGCCTGCTACACCAAAAGAATGACAGTTTTCTTCCCCCAGCAAGAACAATTTGTCATCCTATGAACCCCAACTAGAATTACACAAACTACTGAAATTCAAATCCAATGCCCCTAGAGTTATCTACTTGTTTCTCCACTGACAAGGCAGCTTTCTTAAGGTCAGTTTTCTTTGCCTGTCAAAAGATAAAATAGCAAAGGGCAAAGTCCATCCAGTGAAACACAGATTCACCCTCTATGACAAGCTGACTGATCCAGGTCCCAGCATGACTTGGTGGAATGAGGCGGGCATGATAAAGAGTTGCCTTCCGTTCTTTTGCTGAACTTAGTCTTGTAAGTTTTCCTTTTCCCCACTGAAACCTATTTCTTAACCCATGCTGTATGATGTGGAATCCGTCTTACTCTCTGTAGTATGCAAAGATATGGTAGATTCTTTGAAAAATGTTTCATTGTTCTCCTCCTTGTAGCCATACTTGTTTGAAATGTGATTTTGCAGGTCTTTCCATAAAGAAGTGGAATCTTTTCTCAACCCTTCGAATCTGGGCTTGCTTTGACCAGTAGAACATTGCGAGATTGATACTGACGATTCTGAGAACAGACCTCAAGAGACCTGGCACACTTTGGCTTATTACTCAACTATCTTGTGCAGATGAGGCCGTTCTGGATAAGCTAGCAGATCTATTAGCTTACTAGCTCATGAATGAGCTCAAGCACGATTATCAGAAATGCACAGCTGACTGCAGATTTAGATAAAAACAAATGTTGTTCTATGTCACTAAGTTGTGGTATGGCTGGTTAGGAAGCAATAGATAATCCTTACAGAGAACAAATAGGAAATGCCTTTGAGTTTTTGAAAAAGGGGGACAGACAAAGGGACTAGCAGTTGAAGAAAGTTATGGTCTTTAAAAATTTGGAGTAAATTAAAACGTATTTTGTATGCTACTGAAAATGAAAGAATAGAAAAAGATAAAACAATAAATTTAGAATATAGAACTATTGGAATGTAATTGTCATGAAGACAGAAATGATTTTCACTGTGTATCTCCAGTGTCTAGAATAGTGTCTGGCATATAGTACATGCTAAACAATATTTTGTTGAATAATCAATGAATATAACATAGGAATATATAGACACACCTTTGTATGAGTGATCCAACAATATCTTAAATTCTGTATATCAAATACTAAATACCTATGGTTGTCCACAAAAATCTTCTCAGAACTATATTCAGTTTTATTTTATTCAACAAATATATATATTTTTAAGTGAATTCTATGTGCCAAACACTGGGTTAAATGCTGGGAATACAACAGTGATCCAAATAAACAAGGCCCATTCTGTCATGGAGCTTGCTGCCTTATAGTGGAAGAGAAATAAAAATAGGAAAAGAAAACCAGAAATATTTAATTATATTTAATTTAATTTTTATTTAATATTTAATTAGTTAAAATTCTGAGAAATAACCTAAAAATTATAGGAATAGTTCATAGGGGGGCTGTAGAAGGCATTATTATTCTTGAGTTATATCAACTAGAAATTTAGAAAAACCTTCTATTTTTTTTCTCTCATCTCTTATACTCAGAGATAAATCAATCTGTTTTGATTCTGAACTGTTCCTTTCATGTCCATTTTCATAGTTTTGTATCAGGGACGAGGCCTTAATATCTATTTCATGTACTGTTTCAAAATCTTTCCAACAATCTCTTTTCACCTACCTTTCTCTTATTTATAGCAAGTCTATCCTGTGCTAAAAAACACAAAAATAAAGTTTCTCTGTGTGGTCCTTTAAGATCTAGCCCTAAATTAACTTTCCACACTCTTCTTTAAATGCATCCCTTTGCCTCTAGCTTATATTGATTCAACTTTTATTCCAATACAGTCCTTCAAACTCAAGCTTAAATTGATTTAGAATAAGCACTAGTCAGTAAATAATATATCATTTACATGATTTATGCCTTTGCTAAGGGTGGTTCCTCTTCCTCAAAACTGTTTACCTATCTTTAACTACTGAAATTGTCTGGATTTTTTAATAAACTAATGTAATTCCACCATCTCCATACTGTCCAAATTGACCTTATAATATATAATTGCTAAGTGTTTTCTCTGAGCTTATTTTTTCATTTTCCACTGATTTTATTTATTTATTTATTTAGTTATCGAAATATACTTGATTTATAATATTATATTAGTTTCAGGTGTACTCCATAGTGATTCAGTATTTTTACAGGTTATACTCCATTAAAAGTTATTACAAGATAATGGCTATAATTCTCTGTGCTATACAATAAATCCTTGTTGCTAATCTATTTTATAATAGTTTGTATCTCTTAATCCCACACCCATAATTTGCCTCTCCTCCCTTCCCTCTCTCCTTTGATAAATACTGGTTTTGTTTTCTGTTAGTCTGTTTTTGTTTTGCATATACACTCATTTTTATTATTTTTTAGATTCCACGTATAAGTGATATCATACAGTATTTGTCTATCTATTTCACTATTTAAAATTCTTGATTATGAAATGTGTCATGCTTTACTTTGTATTTTATTTTAAGATTTGCAAAGGCATTTCAACCACTGTATTTTGTATTATTCATTGGCAGAAAACTATACCTTAATCATATTTGAAAATACCTATCCTTGCCCCCTGTGCTTACTAGATGTTCAATATCTAGTTCCAACGTGTAGATTTTTTTTTTTTTTTTTTTTTTTTTTTTTTTTTTTTTTGTACATGGGCCTTTCACCGCTAGTTCCAACGTGTAGATTTTTTTTTTTTTTTTTGTTTTTTTTTGTGGTACATGGGCCTTTCACCGCTGTGGCCTCTCCCGTTGTGGAGCACAGGCTCCGGACGCGCAGGCTCAGCGGCCACAGCTCACGGGCCCAGCCGCTCCGTGGCATGTGGCATCCTCCCGGTCCCCCCTCCGGGGTACTGCGTCCCCCGCATCGGCAGGCGGACTCTCAACCACTGCGCCACCAGGGAAGCCCCAACTTGTAGATTTTAAATGCCACATCAATTATAGTTTCTTAGCTAGCACTGTTGTTCTAACCCAGAAGTTTATTTATAATTAATAACAGATCATCATTTTAAAATATTAACTAGTTCCAAATTTTATTGGAACCAAGAGATACAGTGTATAGAAGACAGCCTCCTGAGTACGGGGAAGAGAAAGTTATATGACAATGTGGGCAGAGTGAGGTGTGGAGGTGGCAAGTGGAGAATACCAGCACTATTTCCAAGTGTCAGCAATTATAGCAGTATTCTCAAATCTTTTCCCACTGTTGACAAATCATAACTGATCTCATTTAAGCATATATTTACTTCTACAAATACTATTTTTTCATGCTTTTGAAATTTTCAGCAGTAATTATACCTTCAATGAAAGGAGATATATAGAGTAACAGATAGCAGTGGAAAAATGAGGAATGCAAGCCATTTTCTTCTGCAAAGATTAGTGCAAAGAAAAAGTGATACTAAAGAAGAAAGATACTTTAATTAGGCAATGCTACCCACTCTTTTGTAGGCATGGTTGTAATTTACAGTCTCTGACATCAGTTCACTTAATATGCAAAGATTACCATTTTGTCTGATTAATATTAATTTTACATCAGAAGCTATTTCTACACCTGTAGTGGGACAGCTGAATGTTGTTAAAAACAAAACTGTACTATGATGACTTTTTATTCCATCTTAAATTCAAGACAGTTAATTCCTAATGCCGCCATACAATCTTGCAACATTTCTCTCAAGTCTTAACAACTCATCAGCTCACCTTCTAAAATTAGAGTTTCCCAGGCTTAGTTCTGCTGTCTATTCTCTTTTTTAGTTATACATGATCTTTTGCTATGTCATTCCAACTTTTGCCTTTAATATCTGTTTTCGATGGCATGCATATTTTTATATCAAATTCAAATACTGACTTCTGTACAACTCTGCATTCAACATCTTGATCTGTTTGTCTATTAAGCATTTCACATCCGATGTGTCCAAACATGTCCCCCCAAACCTGCTTGTTTCATAATCATCCCTATACTATAAAATAAACTCATTCAAGTTGATCAGATCAAAAAGACTTTTCTCCCCTTTTTTTATATTGCATCCTACATCAGCAAATCTTTTGACTCTATACAGATATACATAATTAAACTATCCATTGTGACTGGCATTGTTACCACAATGGTCCAAGCCAATAGCCTCTCTTTTCTAAAATTATTTCAGTTCCCCCTAACTGCTTGAAACTGTCATAAATTTCTTATATCTCAGATACAAATCCATTCTTCAGTCCTAATCTGTGAAAATAGTCTAGACTCTTTAAGCATTTCTCATTTATAGTGAACATGATATTAAATTCTGTCAGTAGAGGATGCTGGAGGTATATTGTAGGAGGCAGGTCTTCTTTTCCTGATTCCCATATAGTGTATTTCCACTTTTACTAACTTCTTTCACATGCTCTGTCACTGGTGTGGGAGTATGGGGATATCTGGTCAGCCGTGTTCCCAAATGCTCTTTTTCGTGTCGACCACTTTCCTGCTGCCCTTCCAATACGGACACTGCATGTTCCCGGCCTTGCACCCACAGCAGCTTCACAACTCCCTCTGCATGCCCACCCATCTGTCTTGTCTTATTTGTTCCCCAGAGGACATTTTTCTGTTTGCCCAGTGCTTGGGAATCAGTCTTGGCACTGGCAACCCAGTGAACTTCTTCGCTGTCCAGTGGGCTGCAACCACACTTTCCTCTATAAGGTCTGATGCGCATTTGAAAGGAGGAAGCTACCCTTCCATGTTTGTCCTTGCTTACATCTTCTCCTGCAGCCCTTATCATTTAGTGTTCTCTTTATTTCACTTATATTTACTTTTCTATTACTGATTCAGAGGTAATAATTATTAATATTAAGCTTACACTGTTCAAATTACTATGTGCTTTCTGTCTCCTCCTTTGACCCAGACTGATACGTTGCTCTCCCTGCTTCTATTAGTTGCTCTCTGTAATCTCTTCACGATACAGCAACCAGAGGGAGTCCTAAAATTGTGACTTCAGATTAGGCCATTCCTCAGAATAAAGCTCTCCAATAGGTGCCTGTTTCACTCAGAGTAAAGCCAAAGAGGCATTTCTTATTTGACCTCCTACTACCCAAGTGACATCATACTCTACCTTTTTCTTCTTTGACTTTGCTATTTTCTGATCCTTGAGTGTCTTTTGTCCAGACGTCCACATGTTTCAGTATTTGATTTTCTCAAAGTTAGCTTCTCTGAGAGGCTTTTCCTTGTCTCTGTATAAAAGAGCACTCCATCCTGGACCATCTCAGTACCCTCTATCTCTCTAACCTTGCTCTATTTTCTCCATGGTACTTAGCCCTACCACAGAGGGCTAAGTAAATTTTTTAAAAAATTAAAAAAAATACACTACTTGTCAGTCTCCTCCAACTACAGTATACTGTAGATGTTTCATTTCCTTTACCGCTATTTTCCCAGGACCTATATAATTCTTGGCACATAGCAGGTGCTCAATACTGATTTGTTGATTGAATGAATCTATTTTGGACATTAAGCATCTTTGAACATTCTTAGAATAATAAAGACATTAAGCTATCATTTTGACTCTTAGCGTTTGTATGGGATCTTACTTCTTTATAGTTGAAAGTTATTTGAAGACAAGGACAGTATCCTAGTCGTATCCTTCTCTCTGATTTTAAGCATGGTTGAGCTACAGTATGTACTTTCTTTTTTAACATCTTTATTGGAGTATATTGCTTTACAATGTTGTGTTAGTTTCTGCTGTATAACAAAGTGAATCAGCTGTACATATACATATATCCTCATATACCCTCCCTCTTGCATCTCCCTCCCTCCCACACTCCCTATCCCACCCCTCTAGGTGGTCACAAAGCACTGAGCTGATCTCCCCATATGATGCAGCTGCTTCCCATTAGCTATCTATTTTACATTTGGTAGTATACATATGTCAATGCTACTCTCTCACTTCGTCCCAACTTACCATTCCCTCTCCACGTGTCCTCAAGTCCATTGTCTATGTCTGCGTCTTTATTCCTGTCCTGCCCCTAGGTTCATCAGAACCATTTTCTTTTTTTTCAAATGCCATATATACATATGTTAACATATGGTATTATTTTTTCTCTTTCTGACTTCACTCTGTATGACAGACTGTAGGTCCATCCACCTCACTACAAATAACTCAATTTCGTGTCTCTTTATGGCTCAGTAATATTCCATTGTATATATGTGCCACATCTTCTTTATCCATTTATCTGTCGCTGGACACTTAGGTTGCTTCCAT
>NC_041214.2:110254509-110312362 GCF_002837175.3 Physeter macrocephalus | reverse complement strand
GTATGGTAGTTCTATTTTTAGTTTTTTAAGGAACCTCCATACTGTTCTCCATAGTGGCTGTATCAATTTACATTCCCACCAACAGTGCAAGAGGGTTCCCTTTTCCCCACACCCTCTCCAGCATTTATTGTTTGTAGGTTTTTTGAGGATGGCCATTCTGACCGGTGTGAACCGATACCTCATCATAGTTTTGATTTGCATTTCTCTAATGATTAGTGATGCTGAGCATCCTTTCATATGTTTGTTGGCAATCTGTATATCTTCTTTGAAGAAATGTCTATTTAGGTCTTCTGCCCATTTTTGGATTGTGTTGTGTGTTTTTTTGATATTGAGCTGCATGAGCTGCTTGTATATTTTGCAGATTAATCCTTTGTCAGTTGCTTAGTTGCAAATATTTTCTCCCATTCTGAGGGTTGTCTTTTTGTCTTCTTTATGGATTCCTTTGCTGTGCAAAGCTTTTAAGATTAATTAAGGTCCCATTTGTTTATTTTTGTTTTTATTTCCATTTCTCTAGGAGGTTGGTGAAAAAGGATCTTGCTGTGATTTATTTCACAGAGTGTTCTTCCTATGTTTTCCTCTAAGAGTTTTATAGCATCTGGCCTTACATTTAGGTCTTTATTCCATTTTGAGCGTATTTTTCTGTATGGTGTTAGGAAGTGTTCTAATTTCATTCTTGTACATGTTGCTGTCCAGTTTTCCCAGCACCACTTGTTGAAGATGCTGTCTTTTCTTCACTGTATATTCTTGCCTCCTTTATCAAAGATAAGGTAACCATATGTGCATGGGTTTATCTCTGGGCTTTCTATCCTGTTCCATTGATCTATGTTTCTGTTTTTGTTCCAGTATCATAGTGTCTTCATTACTGTAGCTTTGTAGTATAGTCTGAAGTCAGGGAGCCTGATTCCTCCAGCTCCGTTTTTCTTTCTCAAGATTGCTTTGGCTATTCGAGGTCTTTTGTGTTTCCATACAAATTGTGAATTTCTTTGTTCTAGTTGCAGGAAAAATGCCATTGGTAGTTTGATAGGGATTGCATTGAATCTGTAGATTGCTTTGGGTAGTATAGTCATTTTCACAATATTGATTCTTCCAATCCAAGAGCATGGTATATCTCTCCATCTGCTTATATCATTAATTTCTTTCATCAGTGTCTTATAGTTTTGTGCCTACAGGTCTTTTGTCTCCTTAGGTAGGTTTATTCCTAGGTATTTTATTATATTTGTTGCAATGGAAAATGGGAGTGTTTCCTTAATTTCTCTTTCAAATTTTTCATCATTAGTGTATAGGAATGCAAGAGATTTCTGTGCATTAATTTTGTATCCTGCTACTTTACCAAATTCATTGATTAGCTCTAGTAGTTTTCTGGTAGAATCTTTAGGATTCTCTATTTATAGTATCATGTCATCTGCAAACAGTTACAGTTTTACTTCTTTTCTGATTTGTATTCCTTTTATTTCTATTTCTTCTCTGATTGCTGTGGCTAAAACTTCCAAAACTATGCTGAATAATGGTGGTGAGAGTGGTCAACCTTGTCTTGTTCCTGATCTTAGAGGAAATGGTTTCAGTTTTTCACCATTGAGAATGAGTTTGGCTGTGGGTTTGTCATATGGCCTTTATTATGTTGAGGAATTTTCCCCTCTACCCCTACTTTCTGGAGAGTTTTTATCATAAATTGGTGTTGAATTTTGTCAGAAGCTTTTTCTGCATCTATTGAGATGATCATACAGTTTTTCTCCTTCAATTTGTTAATATGGTTTATCACATTGATTGATTTGCATATATTGAAGAATCCTGGTATTCCTGGGATAAACTCCACTTGGTCATGGTGTATGATCCTTTTAATGTGCTGTTGTATTCTGCTTGCTAGTATTTTGTTGAGGATTTTTGCATCTGTGTTCATCAGTGATATAGGCCTGTAGTTTTCTTTCTTTGTTACATCTCTGTCTGGTTTTGGTATCAGGGTGATGGTGGCCTTGTAGAATGATTTTGGGAGTGTTCCTTTCTCTGCCATATTCTGGAAGAGTTTGAGAAGGATAGGTGTTAGCTCTTCTCTAAATGTTTGCTGGAATTCGCCTGTGAAGCCATCGGGTCCTGAGCTTTTGTTAGTTGGCAGATTTTTAATCACAGTTTCAATTTCAGTGCTTGTGATTGGTCTGTTTATATTTTCTATTTCTTCCTGGTTCAGTCTCAGAAGTTGTGCTTTTCTAAGAATTTGTCCATTTCTTCCAGGTTGTCCATTTTATTGGCATATAGTTGCTTGCAGTAATCTCTCATGATCCTTTGTATTTCTTCAGTGTTAGTTGTTACTTCTCCTTTTTCATTTCTAATTCTATTGATTTGAGTCTTTCCCTTTTTGTCTTGATCAATCTGGCTAATGGTTTATCAATTTTGTTATTTTCCTAAAGAACCAGCTTTTAGTTTTATTGATCTTTGCTATTGTTTCCTTCATTTCTTTTTCATTTATTTCTGATCTGATCTTTATGATTTCTTTCCTTCTGGTAACTTTGGTGTTTTTATTGTTCTTCTTCTTTAATTGCTTTAGGTGTTAGTTTATTTATTTGAAATTTTTCTTGTTTCTTGAAGTAGGATTGTATTGCTGTAATCTTCCCTCTTAGAACTGCTTTTGTTGCATCCCATAGCTTTGGGGTCGTCGTGTTTTCACTGTCATTTTTTTCTATGCATTTTTGGTTTCCTCTTTGATTTCTTCAGTGATCTCTTGGTTATTTAGTAGTGTATTGTTTAGCGTCCATGTATTTGTATTTTTTACATTTTTTTCCTGTAATTGATATCTAGTCTCACAGAGTTGCAGTTAGAAAAGATACTTGATACGATTTCAATTTTCTTAAATTTACAAAGGCTTATTTTGTGGCCCAAGATATCATCTATCCTGAAGAATGTTCCATGAGCACTTGAGAAGAAAGGGTATTCTGTTGTTTTTGGATGTAATGTCCTATAAATATCAATTAAGTCCATCTTGTTGAATGTTTCATGTAAAGCTTGTGTTTCCTTATTTTCATTTTGGATGATCTGTCCATTGTTGAATGTGGGGTGTTACATTCCCCTACTGTTACTGTGTTACTGTTGATTTCTCCTTTTATGGCTGTTAGCATTTGCCTTATGTGTTGAGGTGCTCTTATGTTGGGTGCATAAATATTTACAATTGTTATATCTTCTTCTTGGATTGATCCCTTGATCATTATGTAGTGTCCTTCTTTGTCTCTTGTAATAGTCTTTATTTTAAAGTCTATTTTGTCTGATATGTGAATTGCTGCTTCAGCTTTCTTTTGATTTCCATTTGCATGGAATATCTTTTTCCATCCTTTCACTTTTAGCCTGTATGTGTCCCTAGGTCTGAAATGAGTCTCTTGTAGACAGCATATATATGGGTCTTATTTTTATATCCATTCAGCCAGTCTGTGTCTTTTTGTTGGAGCATTTAATCCCTTTATGTTTAAGGTAATTATCGATATGTATGTTCCTATTACCATTTTTTAAATTGTTTTGCATTTGTTTTTGTAGGTCTTTTCCTTTCTTGTGTTTCCTGCCTAGAGAAGTTCCTGTAGCATTTGTTATAAAGCTGGTTTGGTGGTGCTCAATTCTCTTAATTTTTGCTTGTCAGTAAAGTTTTTAATGAAATCCTTGCTGGGTAGAGTAATCTTGCTTGTAGGTTTTCCCCTTTCATCACTTTAAATATGTCCTGCCACTCCCTTCTGACTTACAGAGTTTCTGCTGAACGATCAGCCATTAACCTTATGGGTATTCCCTTGTCTTTTTTTTGTTGTTGTTGCTTTTCCCTTGCTGCTTTTAATATTTTTTCTTTGTATTTAATTTTTGATAGTTTGATTAATATGTGTCTTGTTTCTCCTTGGATTTATTCTATATGGGGCTTTCTGTGCTTTCTGGACTTGACTATTTCCTTTCCCAAGTTAGGGAAGTTTTCAACTCTAATCTATTCAAATATTTTCTCAGACCCTTTCTTTTCTCTTCTTCTCTGGGACCCCTGTCATTCAAATGTTGGTTTGTTTAATGTTGTCCTATAGGTCTCTGAAACTGTCCTCAATTTTTTTCATTCTTTTTTCTTCATTCTGCTCTGCAGCAATTATTTCCACTCTTTTATCTTCCAGGTCACTTATCTGTTCTTCTGCCTCAGTTATTCTGCTATTGATTCCTTCTAGAGCATTTTAAATTTCATTTATTGTGTTGTTCATCATTGTTTGTTTGTTCTTTAGTTCTTCTAGTTCCTATTAAAATGTTTCTTGTATTTTATCCATTCTGTTTCCAAGATTTTGGATCATCTTTACTATCATTACTCTGAATTCTTTTTCAGGTAGACTGCCTATTTCCTCTTCATTTTTTTGTCTGGTGGGTTTTTACCTTGCTCCTTCATCTGTTGCATATTTTTCTGTCTTCTCATTTTGTTATACTTACTGTTTTTGGGGTCTCCTTTTCGTAGTCTGTAGTTTCATAGTTCCTGTTGTTTTTGGTGTGTATCCCCAGTGGGTGAGGTTCATTCAGTGGTTTGTGTAGGCTTCCTAGCGAAGGGGTCTGATACCTGTGTTCTGGTGGGTGGGGCTAGATCTTGTCTTTCCTGTGGTGTGTTTTTGGGTGTTTGTGAACTTAGTATGATTTTAGCCAGCCTCTCTGATAATGGGTGGGGCTGTATTTCTGTCTTGCTAGTCGATTGGCATGGGGCATTCAGCACTGGATTTTGCTGGCCGTTGGGTGGAGTTGGGTCTTAGCATTGAGACAGACATCTCTGCAAGAGTTCTCACCGACTGATATTACATGGGGCTGGGAGATCTCTGGTGGTCCAATGTCCTGAACTCAGCTCTCCCACCTCAGAGGCTCAGGCCTGACACCAGGCCAGAACACCAAGACCCTGTTAGCCACGTGGCAAATTCTCCTGGATGACTCCAACAAGGATGGTACCCAGGGTAAGTTCTTGTGGCAGAAAGAATTCAAAGAACAACCTGTATACATTTTAATTTTTAAAGATCCTCTAACTTAAGCTTCTAGATATGTGGAGTGAAGAGCAAAATTATTTTACAAGTGTTCAGAAAACTTAGAATTGATGCATGTAGGAACCTAACCAAAATTACAGAGAATAAATTGTTTAATTTGTAACTGAAGCAGTGTACAATGCTTGGTGAGACTGAAGGGCGTGCAGTTGTAATTCAGGATAGTTTGAGTGGCACTGAAAATTATTCCAAGTACATAATGAGAATAAACTTGATGAAATAAGCAGATGATATATAGTGTCTAACAAGACAATAGAACATGTAATTGGATGTTGTACTGTGTTCCTTGTTGTAGATTAGGTGAACATGCAGAAAAGTGTTACTATCATGCACATCAAAATTGGATTTCATCTACAAATTCTTAAATGAATTACTAGTGGAATAAAAATAAGAAAAGAAACATTAGTTTAAAACAGCTTTATAAAAGGAATAGAGGAAAGTACTGTGATTATTGGCAAGTCATTCCACCATGTCAAGGTTTTAAAAATGGAATCTAAATTGCTGTCTATATTGCAGTAATAAAGTATGGTTTGAGAAGATATTTAAGCACTTAGAATTGACAAAGGAACAACATTTTGGAGCAATCGACTAGGAAGGAAATTGGAAAAGTTATTATGTATAATCTTTTGTGTTATAAATATATAGGAAAGTGCATTGGACAGAGTTAGGACATAAATAGAAGTATTTTTTTCTGCTTCAAAATAGTGTGCCTATTACAAATTACTAGATTACTAAGATTTAGCTATGAACCTAAGCTGTCTAGAAAATATCTAGATAATTGACTTTATTTTACTTTTTTACACTTTCTAAAGAGTCACATATCATTGAAAACAGTCCCCCAAATTACTCAAGAGGAAATCTTTAAAAGATTTGAATTGCTTATCCTAAAGAAAATACCAAGAAGGGATTTGATTAGATCTTTATTACGTTTGAAGCATTTCTCTCAAGATCTTGGAGATCAGTTTTTTAAGATGTCTACATAGTGTCAACAAAAAGACTATGAGCTTAAACTAAAATCCAAATGTTTGTCATTAATTAATTTCAAATGTTCAGTTACTCAAACTGTTAACTGCAAGGTTGTGGAGATTCCATCTCTAGACATTGTAAGGAAAACTAGAAATAGATATAGGGTATAGAAGACCAAACATCTGTGCGTACGTTTCTAAAATTTAGTTCTGGGTAAAGCATATAGAAATAATTTTGTGTAAACACCAAATGATAAAATACCTTTCATTAAAGTCTTATTATATTTCTTCAAGATACCATTTAGAACTTTTAATGTGCAGTTGAGTATGTTTGTACAGAGTATTCCAAAGAGCACAGAAATACACTGGCAGTTTTAGGAGTATTAAGATATGACACCGCTGGCACCAAGATTATAAGTCTTACAATGGGCATTGAGAAAAGTGGGCTGATAGGCAGAGGTGGGTGACAGGTTTCGTTGAAGGTGACAAGAAAGAAAGGGAAAAAAGTTGTAGGTGTCATAGGCTGACAAAGAGGATTGTTTTGTGAGCCCATAGGAGATAGCACTTTTAAAATTTTCTATGTTAGAACTGTAAGGGGGTGAAGGATGTTAATGAAGATTCTAAGTCTCTTTCCCAGAGATTCTGAGTGAGACTTCATATGTGTTTTGTAATAAAATACCATTGAGGCATGTATAATGGGAAATTGAATAATTGGCTCAATTTGTCTGCTCCCCCTGCACTCACACATTTTATGGCCTCTTCATGGGCTTGGTTCACAGAAATTTGGATTGGCTCATAGACATTTTTCTGCCCCCCCCTACCCACTCACATGCTCTTTATGGCCACTTCATGGGCTTGGTTCATAGAACTTGACCTGCCTTGGCCAATGTCATGTGGCAGTACTAAGCCCAGGTCTCATGTGTGTCTGCTTGTCCTCTCTGCATGTCTGCCACCAATATGAGAAGATTAGCTCATGAAAGATAAATTTTGTAGAGAGTTATGTTACTAAAAGTGGCAAATATTACTAGATCTGTTTTAACAGGTATTTTGAGAACCTGACATTCATTACCGATGTGGAGAGAAAAATGTCATCTTTACACTGCTCAGTATTTTCTAGAATAAGTTGATTCTTACATCCATCCCCTGGGTAAATGCTACTCCATCAGTTGGGGCCCTAGGAGAGATACATATGCAGCAGTGCCACCCTAGCTAATGTACAGACCTGTAGTGACAGGAAGAGCACTCAGCTGCTGTGACCTGAAGCTGACTCACCCAGTGGACAGATAGATATTTTACATGATATCATGGGTTTTAGTAAGTTTTTATTATAACAGTGCTGAGTAATAGCAATAACAAAATCTAAACATCAAAGAAGTAAGAAAAAGCACTTTTTTCCCTCTCTCTCAAGGATTTTTGGATTAGTTGAGTATTTTTGCTTCAGGCTGCAGGTTTGTTTCAGGTCACCTCTACCTGTCTCTCAATCTGAAAACAGGACATGCTCTTTTCATGGCAGAGGACAAAAGGGCAAGAGTTATGCCAATCATGAAAACATTTAATACCTCTCTCATACTGTGTTTGCTCATTTTCCACTTGTCAAATAATTCATGTGGCCATTCCCAGTGTTGGGGAGAGTGGCGTGAATTACAGTCTGCAGTAAGATAGAGGGAGTGGGTAGTAAATATTAGCAGAACAATAATCTATCACATCATGCATTACTTGTGTTAATCCCAGTATTCTGTATTGAGGGTAAAGGCTGATGAGGAGAGGTTATCAGAATCCATGATCTCCAACTTCTTTTTCCTTTCCGAGGTTGGGTGGCCTTAAAGATGGGTAGAGTTGATATTCTTTGAGGAGGACTTATTTTCAGAAAGGTGAACTTTTGCTAAGAACCAAGTTCTGGGCAGAATTTTTAGGTGATGGTTATCAGTAATATGTTCTCCTCTAAGAATTCCATGGACATCTTTCCAAACTCAGGGCAGGCTTTCTTTCTGGATAATTATAAACCTGATGTTAAATTTTACCATCCTTTTTTTTTTGTCTTTTCCATCTTTGTAACACCTATTCTTTAATACCAAAACTAAACAAACTCATCCTGATTCCATACTTTGATTTTAGCATGCAGTACATTATTTTTGAGGTATAAATGTACATGTCTGTTAGATTTTGTTGAATCGTAAGTTCCCTGAAAGCACGGGAAATATATCGTTCATTTTCACCCCCAACATCTGCTCACTCCCTGACCCTTTGTAAGTGATCAATGGAATATAGAGAGTGCTTACTCATATCACACAGGAAGTCTTGTCTTAAAGTTCAAAAAAACTACATTAGCAAAAACTCTTTCTGAGAATAATTAAAGAGTAAAGTTATCAGTTCCAATCAGATACCACATATAGTCTCCAGATATATAGATTTTTCTGTTTATATGGTAATCACTTGACTTGTTCCTTTTTACAGTACCAACTCAGTAAATTCAAATGTATATGTTTTGAATCCAATCATAGGATTTCTTCTATATTACCTCCATATTCATTTCTTTATGCTAGCATTTATCTATAATCCCTCCATCTTAGCACCTAATTAATATTTAGGCCTTGCCTTTGGCTTGTAGATGACCTCACCTGAATTTTTCTTGTTTTTTTTTTTTTTTTTTTTTTTTTTACCTGCTCCCAAATTCCAATTATTGAAATTTCTGGTTTTTATTCTAATTCATCTCCATTGTTACATTCGGTTGCCTCTTGCCATCAAAGACTGCCCCTTGCAGACCCTTGATCTTCTTTTAAGGACAATCATGGCTCTCCCCTCCTTGCTAAATATTCTCAGTCTTCAGAGGGTTCTTTGATGTTAGATTTCATGAGTATCCCTTAAAAATAACAACAACAACAAAAATTCTAATTTTTTCATTTCTTGGCATCAATCTAGGGTTATAATTAAATATCTCATTCTTTCTGGCCTAGTTCTAAGGTTATTTCTTCTTAATCATGACTTTATTAAAAATTAAATATAATGTATTCATTCTTCTACCTGGCCTCGAGTCTCAGGTTACCTCTGCATTACTGTAATCATTGTATTTTGGTGCCACAAAGCTCTGACATCAATCATAATAACACATTTTCACCTTAACCACACCCCTATATTTTCTCTTTCTCCTTCATGCTTTCAGTTTTAGTTTTATATATGTCCTTAGGTAAACCACTTTTAGATGTCCTAAAAAATAAAAAAATTACACACAATTTACCTTCTAAAATCATTCCAGTACTTCTTAACTAGCATGTAGACATTCCTTCCACTTCTTCATTTCCCCACTAGGCTTTAAATTAACTAAATTACTGTATAATTTCCGCTTTGAGCCTGGCTACTACTTCTACCACTCTTCTGAACACAGAATCTCTCTGATATGAAGTAATCTCCTAAATATAAAAAAATATAAAAAATAATGGGTTTTGAGTCTCTCTCATCCTTCCATCTCTCAGGAAAATTTGGCATTGCTACTGATACCCTGGTTCTCAACTATCTGACTATTTTTCTCTCTCTGGTTTTCTTTCTTCCTCCCTTGAAAAATGTGAACATTTCTCATAGCTTAGTCCCTGGTCCTCTCCTCATCTGTTTTCTTTGTTTCTTCAGAAAACTTCTCTATTCCCATTAACATGTATCTGCTTAATTAATAATGTCAAAATTTATGTTTTTTTCTCTTTGTCTCTAGTGACACATCTCTAACAACCTGTCAACTCTTCCTATCAATACAAAGCTACCATCCTGTGCCCCTCAGACTCCTTGCACGTCTGCCACTAACATTCCCACCAATTTGTATCACTTAATTTGTTCATTTCCATTAATATCCCTGCTATTCTCCCACTCGCTAAGACTGAAAGCCTCAGTTACAATAGCTAATATTCACTGGGCCCCTGCTGTGTTGTATATACTAGGTATCCTTTTCATACTTAATCTCATATTTTACTCTTTTGAGAACCTGCATACTTCCTTTTTCTTATCTAGATCCCTCTCAAAAATTTCGATAGAAATGTATTCAGTTAAAATATTTTCTGCCCTAAACACTTGTGAAGATGTTGTACCTATTGTATAATATATTTGCTCATTTTCCAGACTGCTGATTGTTGGAATGTCTCACTTTAGTTCTGGAATTTCTCCTCTCCTATATCTATACTTGCCCTCTGAGTTATCTCATAGATGATGAATATGCACAAATTTATATTTCTGGCCTCTCCCCTGAAATCTAGCCACTTAACATGAAAATTTCTACTCAACATCCTTACTTGGATATCTAATAACCAACTCAAACTTGACAACCAAACTCCTGGTCCATATATCCCTTAACCATGCCCAAATCCCTTTTTCACCAGGGGTCTTCATCTCAATAAAAGACAGTTTCACTCTTTCAGTTATGCAAACCATAAATTAAATCGTGACTCCTCTTATACCCCCAAATTAATCCCATTAATGATCTCTTTATCTCTCATTTCGATTATTGCAAGAACATCCTAACAGGTTCCGTTTTTTCACTCTTGCTCACCTAGTCTGTTTTCTATTCATCAGTCAGAATGACATAACTAAAACTTCCTCCTCTGCTCAGATCACTGCAATGAAGGGCCTTAAAATGTCTTATAGGATCCTGCCTCCACTGACTTCTATCTCTCCCTCTCTGACCACATTTCCTGTCATTCTCTCTTTTGTCAACATCAGCGGGTCTTAAGGCAGGGGGTGAGAGGTGGGAGATTTTTGTCCTCACCCTCCCAGACAGGTACTTTTAGCAACCTCTGGAGACATTTTTGATTTTCACAACTGGAGGTATGGGGTATGTATGGGGATCTGCTACTGGTATCTAGGGATGCTGCTAAACATTCTACAATGTACAGGATAACACCCCTGCCCCCCACACAACAATTAACTGGCCCAAATGTCAGTAGTACAGAGTTGAGAAACACTGCATTACATCTACAGTGATGCCCTTGAAGTTCTCATATTAAAAGTATATTAAGAATATATAAAGAATGCCACACCCTCTGGCCATTTCGCTAGATGTTGCCTCTCCCTGGAACATTCTTTTCCTGATGCTTCTCTCTAGAACATTCTTTTACTGAGAGGTGTATGCCCTCATTTTATTTAGATCTTTATCGGATACCACCTCAAAGTCCTCCTATAACCATCCTGTCTGCTATCATTAAACCTACTCTATTTTCTTTATTACATTGACATATAGCCAATATATTATATATTTCTTGTATATTTGGCCTTTGTCTGTTTCTGTCCACTAGAACATGAGCTCCATTACAGCAGGGTCTCGGTCACTACTATATCCCTTATCCCTAGAAACTGGAACAGTGTCTGAAACATGTCAGGCACTAATAATATGATGAATGAATGAATAAAGAGACGAATGGATTGTTATCAAAAGTCAGCTCATCCTATCTTATTAATTTCCTTCTGTGTACTTAAGATAACTTAACTCCCAAAGTTTTAAGGATATTTTCCTTCCTCCTTTCTCTTTTACTGCTTACTACTTGCACCTGTTCTTCAAATTTAAAAATGCCATTTCTGTTTCCACATAAAATTGTCAGAGTTTGTTTGTAACTTTACTTAGCAGGAAATGCCCATCACAAACCACTTATTCTGTGTAGTTTAATAGTTCAATGCTTCATAAAGTCTATTAGTATAATTTCTCTGAATTACCAAATTCAGTTTCTTCATTAGGTACTATTTCCCTCGTTGACTAATCATATTTTTTAATGGCATCATATACTTTTAAAATAGGACTATAACAATCTTTTCTAAAAATCAAAAGCTGTGACAATATTGACTATAAATAGTAAAGTCAAATTATCAAATATATCTTCTTGATATTAAGAAAAAATGGTTCAGACACATCTCTTAAAAAGTTACTTAAATTATATGGGCCATGAAAAAAATTTACTTTCTTCAGACTTTTTTGTTTATCTGTAAGACTTAGGAGTCTAGAGTTCCATATTAATTCACTAATGAATGGATGTTACAGTTAACAAGAAGGATAGTGATTAAATAGATGAACAATCAATTTTAGATGAAGAATAATTGTCTAATCCTGGACTGTGCTAGTCCTAATATAGAAAATAGATGAGTTTCGAGTCCTGGTGTCCTTGATATGGACAAATTTTATTCTGTGTTGAGGTGGATAATAATGCCAGAGACCTTTTTATTTTCATGTTCTTCTTACATACATGTGTTTGTGTATGTGTATATGTATGTATACATACATGTATATATTTATCTACAAATGTTCTGTACCAGCCACATCTTATATTTTCAATTTTATTTTCCTGATAGTACATTTTGAAGAGCAGAACATTCTAATTTTAATAAAGTTCAATTTATCCATTTTTTCTTTTATGCTTTGTGTTTTGTATCTTACTAAGTTATCTTTACCTAACTTATGGCCATAAGGATTTTCTCCTACATTTTCTTCTAGAATTCTTATAACTTTAGCTTTTCCATTTCAATCTATGATAAATGTGAGGTTAATTTTTTAATAGTATAACAGTGTGATGAAAGTATTGATCTTCACTGCCACCAGCCCCAGTCCTTTATGGGCATTTAATTGTTTTTGCTTGAAATATATTGGAAATTTGATAAAAAAATCCGTTGATCATATTTGCTTGTGTCTAATTTTATATTCTTTATAGTGTTCCTTTAATTCATGTATCTAAGCTCACAGCACACCACACCACCATATGCTTGATAAATTTATCTATATAATAGTAAACCTCAAAATCAGTTAATGTAATTATGTTCTTTCATACACACTTTAGAATTAGTTTCTACCAAAATTCTTTGAAATTTTGATTGGGATTGATTTACATCTACCTGTCAATTTAGGATAAATTGATGTTTTCACAATATTGTACCTCCGAATCCATAAGTGTAATAAATCTCTATATTTTTCAAGTCTTCAGTGATATTTTTCAGTTTTAAATGGACAAATCTTACACGTTTTGTTAAGTGTATTACTAAGTATTTTAATTTTTTGCATGACAATAAATTATATGATTTTTTAATATTTTTCAATAATTTGCTGTGAATATATAGAAATAAAATTAATGTCTTTACTTATATTCTGCAACCTTGCTAAATTAATTTATCAGTTATAATCATGGTTTGAATTTCTTAGAATGTTCTAAATATAAAATTTTGTCATTTTTTGCTCTCCAATCAGTTTTTTAAAATAATATTACTTTTTCTAGCATTAACTCACTGGATAGGCACTTCAGTCCAGTGTTGAATAAAAGACATTCTAGCCTTGTTTTTGATCTTAGAAAACTTTCAGTGTTTTATTATTAAGTATCTTAATTGTAAGTTTTACTTACATGCCCTCTGAGGAAGTTTTATTCCTTTCCAAGTTTGCTACAAATTGCTCCCTCCTCATCCTCTTTCTGGAATCTGAATCAGGGGAGTTAGAATCTACCTTTATATAATATTATATCACTATGCTGTAAACAAAAAATAAATTTCTACTATTTTTGTATTAAGTAATCAGTGATTTCTTAGACCAATTAAGAATAAATGAATTTTATTTCAACTTAGCTCAATTTCTTCTCCTCCACAAACCTCAGAAAGGCAATTTTCTATGAGAAATAAACTTGTTTTTGTCCTTTGTCTCTGACCCAGAAGTCTCAAATTCTCAGGTATTCTTCTAGTATATCCATGAAATCCTGGTAGATGAACATGTAAAGTTGCAGCTTGGGTAAAATCTCAAGCCTTTCATAGTTCATAAAGTATCTCTACGTAGCCTGCTTTATGCCGGTAGTCTGCCCCCAAATTTCAGCTGTTTTGTCCTCCCTCAGCACTGGTTTCTGTCTCCTCACCTCAGTGAGCCCACCATTCTCTGTTTGTTTTTTCCCAATCTGCATTGTGATCCAGAACGTGCCTGAAGGAAGGAAGTGGGAGTGATCGTAGTGCTGATTTCTTGTTTCCCATCTCTCAGGGCTTGTAGCCCTGCAATGCTTTACTGCCTTAGGTCTGCAATCATTTTATCTTATTTTGTACAGTTTTCTAGTTATGCTTTTTTTTTTGTTTTTTAATATCAAGAGGATACATCTGGTACCAGTTACTCCTTCATGACTGACCTTTTTCTTTTATAGTTTTGATTTTAAAATTTTAATTACATATATTTTATTTATTTTAAATTAGTTTTTTATTATCAAAATTGTGTGTACATATGTGTTTACTTTAGTTGGCTTCCTTGGTTATCCTAGGAAAATAAGAAAGTGTCCTCTGACTTTCTTATGTAAAAAAAAAATATAATATGACCATTTCATTATATCACTAGAACATTCAAACTTTATCTCCACTTACCTGCTCTTGATTTTGCATTATTTTGCTTAGCATGTATTTTATTGTTTCGTATGATTAACATTTGTTCATATTTATCTACCTGTTTGCTTTTTTTGGTGGCCTTTATTATTTCCTGCACTTTTACATACAGAGAAAAAAAGCATAGAAGAAAATAAGGAAAGCAGGGAGGGAGGAATGGAAGGTAGTTACATCCTTCTAATTTTACTCAAAATAACACAATTTTATTTAGAAACAGAAACAGACAATTGAATCTTAAGTAAGAGGATGATAGTAAGAATTTTATGAAGTACTTATTTTTGAGATTAAATATATGTTAGGGAATCTGGAGTTAACCACACCATCAATGATTTGGGTTTACCATAATTATTTATTATAAGAAATCATTCCTACAATTGAGTTAAATATATGGAATGCTTATCAAAAGAGCATAGCTTCACTTTTCCAGAATACACTCACTATGATCTTATTATAGATTAGGCTTTATAACCTCTCAAGGAGAATGCCAAGTCCAAGAATACTTGTGATATGTCAAGAAACTCCTCCTTCAGCTGTGGTGCTGTGAGACTGCTCTACAGTTTGGGAACTTTGACTGAACCTCAAAGAATAAACAATAGGGGAAAAATGGCAAAATCCATCAATATAGCTATATCAACACCATAGTTAGAAGTGTAAGTAGAAAAAAGTTATATTTACTATTCATTTTCATGTCTAATTATGATTTTTGGTGGCAAATTGATTCCTGGCAACACATATAGTATAATTGTGCTAATCCAAAACAGTTTTGTTACCAGATAAATTAATATAATACCTGATAACTTTATGTGCATCACACATGTAATTACCAAACATTATTTTGATTTTGATTATACCTTCTACTTAATTGATTCCTTAAACTGGGAATTTAAAACCCAGTTTTGGAGAGGTGGTAGTTGAGCAGATAATTTTATGTTGCAAGTGTTGGAGCCAACCAAAGATTCTGCTGTAAACATTCTTCTATTATTACAAGGCAAGGAGGAAAAGTATCTTCTGCATTATAAAGATATTTTTAGCATTAGCTAAAAAAGAATTAGGCACAAAAACAAAACAAAAAAGTTTTCACTATTTTTTTAGATTCTGACAGCCATTATTCTCTTTAACAGAGGAATTTCAAAATAATAATGAAATAATTAGGGACATTTTAAGCAGTCCCTACTACCCATCTGTCTTTCAAAGACAATAGACTTATTGGCTACTGACAAAAATGACAAATTTAATTATTAACTAAATTTCCCTAGTGCATAAATTAATCTTTAGAATAAGGCAGGTCCTTGGAAGTAACATAAATTCTTGCAGGTCCACTGAGATCTCTTTTTATAAACTATTGTTGTATTATTAAAAGGAACCTAGAAGATTCACAAAATTAATTAATTTCTCTACATGTCAGTGTTACTCCTGAGAATATAGACATTCACTTGTGGAATATGACTGACCATAATTCTTATTTTCTGGTATCCACCCAACATCCCAGCTTTAACAGTTGTACTCTTGCATCTTCCCAGAATTGTCTTCATACTAGAAATTTGAATTTCTTAGTTTTCTTAAAAGTTACATTAAGTTTCACTAGGTCCCATTTGTTTATTTTTGCTTTTATTTCTATTTCTCTAGGAGGTGGGTCAAAAAGGATCTTGCTGTGATTTATGTCGTAGAGTGTTCTACCTATGTTTTCCTCTAAGAGTTTGATAGTGTCTAACCTTAAATTTAGGTCTTTAATCCATTTTGAGCTTATTTTTGTGTATGGTGTTAGGGAGTATTCTAATCTCATATTTTTACATGTGGGACCTAATGAAACTCAAAAGTTTTGCACAGCAAAGGAAACCATAAACAAGACCAAAAGACAACCCTCAGAATGGGAGAAAATATTTGAAAATAAAACAACTGACAAAAGATTAATCTCCAAAATTTACAAGCAGCTCATGCAGCTCAATGACAAAAAACAAACAACCCAATCCGAAAATGGGCAGAAGAGCTGAATAGATATTTCTCCAAAGAAGATATACAGATTGCCAACAAACACATGAAAGAATGCTCAACATCATTAATCATTAGAGAAATGCAAATCAAAATGACAATGAGGTATCATCTCACACATGTCAGAATGGCCATCATCAGAAAATCTAGAAACAATAAATGCTGGAGAGGGTGTGGAGAAAAGGGAACACTCTTGCACTGCTGGTGGGAATGTAAATTGATACAGCCACTATGGAGAACAGTATGGAGGTTCCTTAAAAAACTACAAATAGAACTACCATACGACCCCGCAATCCCACTACTGGGCATATACCCGGAGAAAACCATAATTCAAAAAATAAAAAGAAATGAAATTGAGTTATTTGTAGTGAGGTGGATGGACCTAGAGTCTGTCATACAGAGTGAAGTAAGTCAGAGAGAGAAAAACAAATACCGTATGCTAACACATATATATGGAATCTAAGAGAAAAAAAAAAGGTCATGAAGAACCTAGGGGTAAGACGGTAATGGAGACGCAGACCTCCTAGAGAATGGACTCGAGGATGTGGGGAGGGGGAAGGGTACGCTGTGACAAAGTGAGAGAGTGGCATGGACCTATATACACTACCAAACGTAGGATAGATAGCTAGTGGGAAAGCAGCCGCATAGCACAGGGAGATCAGCTCGGTGATTTGTGACCACCTAGAGGTGTGGGATAAGGAGGATGGGAGGGAGGGAGACGCAAGAGGGAAGAGATATGGGAACATGTGTATATGTATAACTGATTCACTTTGTTATAAAACAGAAACTAACACACCATTGTAAAGCAATTATACTCCAATAAAGATGTTAAAAGAGTTACATTAAAAAGTTGCTGTTTGTTTTGTCAGATGCTTAAAATAATTGAAAAAGGAAAAATAGGAATAGATGAGGAAGGAAAGGAGAAAATACAGTTAAAATGACTTTAGTTGTTTTTAAATCTAGGTTGTCTTTGTCACATAATTAATCCCAGTAATAAGTACACTTGGTGTTTGTGTGATAAACTGAAACGAACTCTACAATACCTAGCCTCTGCTAATATCTTAAATAAAAAATCCCCACGTATTATTTTCACCTAAAATCCTAAAATCATTTTTTATTCCTGACATGGCAAAATACTTGAAAGGACATAAACCTTATGTATAAACCAGATTATTTCCAGCAATGTGCACACATGAACCAAGGACCACTTTGTTGTATTTCTATAGCTACAGTAAGACAAATAGGCTGTATCATTGCCCTTTGGATTATTGCACCTTCATAGCTTAAATAATGATAGAACACAGGCATGTTGAAGTAAGTCAAAGAAATCAAGTTTCAAACTCTGGTTTACTATTATAATGATAAATTATATATAGATGCAGAAAGTCCAACTTTATTCCCTTGATCTGCCACTCCCACTATTAGAAGCAGAATATCATCCTAGAAACGGTAACTGAAGTAATCCAATTGTTTAGACAAAACATGAGTTGTGAAACTTAGCAGAAAGCAAATTATTTTCATAGTCATTATTTGGATAAAACTAGATGATAAATTTGTGGAGATGAGATCTGTGACATTGTACTAAATATGGACATTTTACGTGCACACTTAAGTACATTGTTAATTTTTGTAAGAGCATGAATCCCTAGTTGTCACATTTAATTCCTAGTCGTCCCACTTCTTCCCAAGCACAACAGATTGTCTCAGTGCTTGACATTACTATGATGGCCATTAGTTATGTCTGATTTGCAAAAGTTCTTGATCATTTCCAGATCTATTAAAAAAAAATAGTGCTGATAGTCTACCATGTCAAAACTCCCACTCTGTTATTAACATGTCCTGCCAGATGTCCCCAGTAATGTTGTGACTACAAAATGCTCTATTTCCTAATTTTAGAATGGAAGAATATTAACCCTTAGCATAGTAACCAGTGGAAATGATGCACAGGACATATCAAAGGAATTTTTTTCTGCCTTTGTATTGTGCTGCCTTACAGCTCACTGAAATTAAAATCTTTAAAAACTGAGAGGAAAAAATGTCCTTCTCCATGCTTAATAAAATAATTGTAACAAAATAAAATTCCTAGTTATTTTTTTTTCTATTTTGTAAAAAAGAGCTTTTTGCATCGTCTAACGTTAATTCTCCCATTGAGAGATGGTCGGATGTCCACCACTGTGTTTGTTTTGAGATCAGTATAAATAGATGACTATCAGACAAAGCAAAGGTTTTGTCCTTCTAAAAGATGAATGTGGAATTGATGGATGTTTTCTGCAAGTCATGTATAAATATTTTTTTATTATTACTCAAATTTACCATGTTCCAAGGTGAAAACTGCACCATAGAAATTCAGGAAGAAAACTAAATCACAGAACATTTGAAGAGTTGCTCTTTTTTGTTTTTTTTTTGAAAGATGGTCAACTTATGAATAGACCTTAGGATTCCTTAATTTTCTTATTTATCAGACTAAGATAAAGAATCATGTATTCATTGTGATCAGGCATATTCAATGGATGAGATAGGGCATGCAACTTTTTATTCCTGTGCATACTTTAGTTCATTCTGAATGATTTCAGTTAGGTTTTGCTCTATGGGTAATAAATATAAGAAGGAGGAACATAAGGCAATTAAGGCAATTTGTATAAGTAAGTTTAAGAGGAAATTAGGCATTTTTATTGCAAAAGAATGTTACACAGAAAATGGATTGAGTGCAAGGATAAGGGAAGTAGGTGAAGCTGATTTATTTTATGGAGGCAGGAGCAGGGGACAAGTGGCTATTTTCTACTCTGTAGTTTCCTATGTCTCACTGGGAGAACCTGTATTTTAAGATAATTATGTACAGTCATGAAAATGGTAACAGCTGCATTTTGGCAACGTGGCATGCAAATTACTAGCACTGCTCAGGCCATGTAAGCATGAACTGATGAGAGATTTGAGAGAGGAGTGTCAACAACTTCTGCTTGGTAGAACTAAGGAGCATTGAGAAAGTTAATCAGAGTATGATGACCTAGCACTGTCTGCAAAGGTTCCTGAATTCAAAAGAATCTGGAATTTTAGACCATTTTCAAAAAATAGCACAGAGTTTACACATCTACATTGTTCAGTAACCTAATTTCTCATATAGGTTATATTTTCTTTAAGTTTTATTTACTGGGTTTAGCATGAACCCCATTTGAAACAGCTGCAAATGGTGTATAATTAGGTCAGAATGTTTTATCAGGATCCTCAGTTGCTTACATTGGCTTATGAAAATGTCATTGTGTGAAAAGGGATCTGAATATCAAAGAGATTCCAGCTGGTTAGCTATTTTAATTATGCAATGGAATCAGCTATTTCCTTGCCAATATCTAAAGTTACTTATGGAAAAGTTACTCAGAGGCTCTGTGAAGATACTCTTTTTGCATTGTTTTCATTGCATGTTGTAAATCCATATTTTTCAACTCTTCTGTATGTTTAGAACTTCGTGTCAAATAATGTCTATCCATGCTTTCTCTCAACAGTAGTTATTGTGGGGCTATGATATACCTGACAATATGTATAATCTTCATTATCAAGGAATGTATAGTCTATTTTGGGAGGTGAAATATACAGTAATTATAAAGCACAAGATGAACCCCTCCAAGCATGTAATTCTAGTTCAGATTTTCTACACTTCTTAAAGCTCAATGTTTAGCGTCCTGAAAAATCAGATTTTCTGTTATCTTCTCTGTTTTATATCACCTATAATACTCAAATTTGCATTTTCTTCTAATCTTAGGAAAAAGATGTAAAACAAAACTCAGGACTTCCCTTAACCCATGTTACTAAGCTTTGGGATGTTGCTCTGTGAATTTCATTAAATTTACAAGTTAAAAATAACTGTCACATGCACCAGCAATTAAGGTGTAGGAGGTTTTTAAGGGTTACATTAAGAAAGGCAGGAGAAATTGGTATTTCTTATAAATCAATTCAGTAAACAGTTAACTGGCAGGAAAGAGTTGGCTGCTTGTCTTACAATTTAGGCAATAATTACTTTGGTAGTGGGCAGAGCAGAAGGTGCTGTTGTTTTTTTGCATAGGGGCCTGAGCTCAGTGTCCTTTATCATACCACACAATTGCTTTGCGTCCTTATGATGGTGGGACTTAGTTGGAGCCTGCTGGAATAATTAGGTTAGTAACATGGCAAGAGATATTTAATTTCCTGTTTCAGGACTTTGGTTGACAATATCAGTATATAACCCTGAATTTCAGAAAGTAAACTGAAGACCTGTCCTCAAATGTGATTTTGTTTCCTTTTTTTTCTTTCTCTAATATGTTCAAAAGAATGTCTTCGTTGTCCACCTCCCTCACCTTTGAGTTTTTCATGAATTCTATTTCTGGAATTCCATTCCTATTCTCTTCTGCCAATCCAGATCCCTTGTAACCTTTGATCTGGCTCAAGTTCCATCCTCCTTGAAGCTCACACCTTTGGTCTCTATTCTTGTCTTTAACTTCTTGGTGATCCCCAGAAGTTTATATCTGGAATTCCCTCAATCTTTCCAGCAAACAACATAGGTACACAGATAACTTAAAGATCTACTTTTCCTGAAGTTCTGTGTTTGTTTGTAAGAATTTGGTTTGAGTGTATAATTCCTATATAAATAACAATACATTATATATGCAAAAATAGATGGTTATTCTTGATAATTGAATAACTCCTATAAAATAATATACATTTTCTTTAACAGTAATATATTTCACCCATGGTATCTATAAAGCAAAAAAATGGCTGTTAGCAGAGTTATGCCATATGATAGGAGATCACTTGTGCTGGAAATACCTAAGTTCCTGAGGGACATACCATGGAACATGCCTGGCAAACCCAGCCTGGAAAGAATTTATACATAATAATACATACATACAAGTGAATTCCTGCTTATCTCTCAAAACCCAGTCAATCACTTGCTCACTTGAAAACTATCTTTAGATCTTGACCACAACTCTAGGGAATAATTACTAGATTCTTATTTTACCATTCTATCTTGCATATAGCTTTAGTAAAGAACAAAGTACACATATTGGAAATCACTTATGACTTCTCTGTTAACTCAGTAAAACTCTGAGATCATATACCGCACCTTTATTTGCTTAGTATGAATCAGTATTCAAAATATTCATTTAATAAATAAATTGGAAAAGGAATTTTGAAAGCATTGTATTACTTACATATTTTAGATATGGGGATATTTTTCCCTGACTTTACTATAAGGACATCAGAATGTAAAAAAACTAAGTGGAATTAAAAGTGTTCATATGATTTAAAAATTGTTAATGTTTTTGTGCATTATATTTCTCCCTATAAGTTGATAAAGATAATGTGGAGGGATTTATTACTAAATGAAAATAGAAAAACAGGTATGGGGATTTTATTTTTTGTCTGGGCATGTGGTGTTATTCGTCTCCATGGGGGTGGACACTAGTAAGTGCTATAGATTACAACCACTTCTATTTAATTCCTGTTGATTTTATTTTCAGAGCTGCTTCTTCACAGATTCGAAATATATGGCTATGTGGGGGAGGATAGAACATCATGGCTATAATGTTAAACACGGGCATATACATTCACAAAACCCACAAAACACAAAATGTGCTGAAGCAGCTGGAGTGTTCTTTTTTCTGATAGCAACTTAGAAGACAAGAGGATGAGCAAAGTTGGCAGTTGGATTATACTGACAAAAGCAGAGCAATTCGTGCAAAGAATTTACTGTGAGTAGGTCTGAGACCGACATGTGCGATCACATTTTATCCCTATCAGCAGTGCAATGATTTTGAAATTAAAGTGACTAGATTCACAAAAATATTAAGTTTGATAGCTCCACAAAAGACATTTCATACTTAGAAAAATGTGTGTACTTCCACTTTAACCAAGCCCCATTGGAGAAATGTGGGTCAATGGTGATATTTAATTTGAAATATCAGTTTGGTATAAATAGTTTGGTTTTATGGTTTACTCTGTTTGTGAAGGGTAAAAAATATACATATATTACATATATATCATATATATGTTATATATGATATATATCTATATCTATCTATATATCTAAAAAACAACAAAAGCTCTTTTTCTGGTGCAGACTGGCTCATTAGTGTACCCAGTGAAAGTTCAGCAAAATAAGTATAAATTTCTCAAATTTAATCGTTATTTTCTTTTTTTGTTTGTTTGTTTGCGGTACACGGGCCTCTCACTGTTGTGGCCTCTCCCGTTGCGGAGCACAGGCTCCGGACGCGCAGGCTCAGCGGCCACGGCTCACGCGCCCAGCCGCTCCACGGCATGTGGGATCTTCCAGGACCGGGGCACGAACCCGTGTCCTCTGCATCGGCAGGCGGACTCCCAACCACTGCGCCACCAGGGAAGCCCTCGCTGACATTTTCTAACCTCAGTTTTGATGAAAGATTAGGCAAAAAAAAAAAGATGATTCAAGGGTCTTGGTCATTTAGTAATAAGACTATGATGTTACTAATACATTTTAATTACATTTATTGCCTTAAATCCCCATTAACCACCTCAAAATGGGAATTTTGCTTAAATTATAAGTCATATAAATTAAGCATTTGTCTAATGTCGATTTTCATATTAAGGTGGGAGCTTTTTTACTGAGCCTGAATATTCTACTGCACCTTCAAATGGAGTAATCATAGCAACACAGTATGCATGTACCACTCAGATGCCATGAATTTAGGAATATTAATAAATGTTCTGCCAACCCCAAAGATGCATGGGGGCTGAAAAGAGAAATATACAAGATAAAATAGTTGAGGAAAGTTTTACCTTCTTTCCCTGAACCAGAAATACAGAAACATAAATGAAGAGTGGGGGAATCCAGAGTTTTTGGCTTGAAATTTTCACTAGTATTTCTATTTGAATATATATTTGAAAGATAAAACTTCAAGGAACATGGACTAATTAGGGTAATTAGACAATAATCAATATGTTGCACTGGGGGCTTCCCTGGTGGTGCAGTGGTTGAGAGGCCACCTGCCGATGCAGGGGACACGGGTTCGTGCCCCGGTCCGGGAGGATCCCACATGCCGCGGAGCGGCTGGGCCCGTGAGCCATGGCCACTGAGCCTGCGCGTCTGGAGCCTGTGCTCCGCAACGGGAGAGGCCACAACAGTGAGAGGCCCGCATACTGCAAAAAAAAAAAAAAAAAAAAAAAAAAAAAAGAGCTGTGTTAATATATTGTATGCAGTACATCCTCTATCCAACAGTCATGTTATACAATCGAATGATTGGTAAAAAATATCAATAAGTCAGTAGTTCACGGTCTTATCATATGTTTACTATTTGGGCTCCTAATCTCTCTATATCTAAACAGATTATAAAATATAAATAGAAAAATTAATATAATTCCACTGAAATACATTTTTCATGCAACTAAAACAAACAAAAAGAAACCAAATGTGGACGGCAGGTCATGTTAAAACATTGAGCATAATAGGTTCTCATCAAGATACAGGTATAGGTGGCTCAGAGTCTACACCTATGATGTACCCCATATGAAATAGTGCTTCAGGGCCAGGTTCATTGTTTGGCACCAGAATTTGAGATTGGGGAATAGACTAATTATCTGCATCTTTTCTGCTTTTGCTTACATTGACTGACTTGAATATTTTCTCTCTTGGCCTTGAATTTCTTGCTTCTTTTTGTATCTTGCTTTCCTTATTTTCCCCTCCAGATATTGTATGAAAAAGAACAGTAGAGACTGAAGTCAGTGATATATATCTCAAGATCAATCAGGGACATGCCTCTGACACTGTGCTATCCAATAGCACAGCCACATGTGGCTGTGTATAGTTAAATTTAATTAAATTTCAGTAAAACTAAAATTTCCCAGTTGCACCAGCTGCATTTCTAGTGCTAAATAGCCATGTGTGTCTAGGGACTATCACATTGGACTGTGCAAATATAGAATATTTTCATTATCACAGAAAGTTATATTGGACAGCACTGCTCTGATGAGTTTAAAAACAAAGTAAAATTTTGTGTATTGACCAACTTTTTTAATGGTTAGTGTGAGAATAACAGTTTCTCATAACTTCTTATATCGTGACCAGAACTGGAAGTCCTTCCATTATTTTCCCAATGCATGCTCAGAGTTCTCTTTCCTTGAGTGTGTAGATCAATAGGCTTATTTAGTTAAATTGTCTTCTATTATTTTATAATTTTTTTATTTTTTACATTTAACACTTGTAGCTATAATATAGTTTTGAATACAATAATTTTATTGCTAATGTGCTTTTACTGTTTAAAATCATGTATTCCAACACAATCGAATGTATAGTATTTTTTCCTTTATGCTTTTATGCCACTATATTATATACCAAATTTTTATAAACATTAGGGTCTAACTGTTAGCATTAGAGTTATCTTTCAATTTTATTTTTTAAACTTTTTTTGATGTGGATCATTTTTAAAGTCTTTATTGAATTTGTTACAATATTGCTTCTGTTTTATGTTTTTTGGTTTTTTGACCACGAAGCATGTGAGATCATAGCTCCACCAGGGATCAAACCCACACCCCCTGCATTGGAAGGTGAAGTCTTAACCACTGGAGCACCAGGGAAGTCCCTTTCAATTTTAATTTCAATATCATATTCATTTTATTATTGTAGTTTGATAATACTTTTTAATAACCAGTATCATAAGCCCACATTATTTTACTGTATTTTCAATAATTTTAAATATTTTCAAGGGTAGTCTCTCTTGTTTTTGTTCTTTTTTCTTCAGAAAAATTTTAGAATCACTCTCTGAAGCCTCATTTCCTTCACGGTAATGAACAAGCAAACACAAATAATGGATATTTTTATTAAAAATGAATAAATTTCTGAAATACTTTGAAAAAATACATGGTTCTACTTTTATCGTAAACATGCTTTATTTATCTCACATTTATTTATGGTCCTAATGAATGATAACTTTAAGGTTTTGTACATTTAGTGTATTTTGAATGAGATCAATTTCTAATTTCTAATTGGTTATCTTAAGAAAGAAACTTTTTAAAAAATTTCTAAATATTTACTTTTTGTCCAATTTGCTGATCTATTCTCTTTGGTGAAATTTTAAAATTTTCTTTTGATAGAGAGCTATATAATTAATTAATGATAATTGACTCTTTTATGCTCCTGCCACTCTGCCTTCTACGAAATGTTTGGGCTTGATGTAAATACATATATGCAGAGTGTTGTCATACAACAAGGACAGGGTATATAAAAACACGTGCACTTTTATCAATGCTGTCATTAAAAGGTGCTCTTTTTTTTTGGAGTACTTATCTCCATTTGTAAATTTATAGTTATTCAATTATTTGAATAATACGGAATATTCCTGTCCCTAGATTATAATTGTATGAGTATGGGCAGATGTCTCGTTAAGTCATTTTATCTCCAGTGCCCAACATAGTCATGGTCCTGATAAACATTAGCAGCTCAGTATTTATTCCTTTGAATGTGTAAGTCACCCAGCAGGTATGCTTGTCTTTAGTAGGGGATCCCTTTGAAAAATAGTGAGCAGTGATAGAATTGTACTGACATCATTAGCCAGTCTGCTTTACACATAGATGAGTGTCTCCATTAGATAATTAGTCAGATTCTTGTGTCATAAATTATCGAAAAAGCAAAATCTGTTGAACTTAGATTTATTTTTGCACTTTATTATTTCATATACTAGTTAATACTTTTAAAAATAATTTATATTTTCAGAAACTTACAAGCATTTTATTTTTTATTAAAAATTTTTTTTTCTGGATTTATTTTTTTGACAGAAGACATCTTATTTTATTTATTTTTATACAGCAGGTACTTATTAGTTATTTATTTTATACATATTAGTGTATATATGTCAATCCCAATCTCCCAACTCATCCCACCACTCCCCGCCCCGCCCCCCGCTTCCCCCCCTTGGTGTCCATATGTTTGTACAAATATATTTTAAAAAGTAACTCACATAAGTTGAATATATTTAAATAATGTTTTTCTGTTTCTTTGAATAATAAAACATATATTGAATAAATTGGAAATAATTTCTTTTAAGAAAACTAGTTCATAAACTTAGAAACTGTTTTATCAACAAGATGTAATATTCATTGGAAAGTCTACATTCCTGTCCTATCTAGTTGTGAAATTTTGTCAAGGAAGCAAAGATACACAGACTACAGAAATTGAAAAATGTATACTTCCTGACTTTTTTAGGATCCAATTTTACCTTGAGAATCTAGGACTCAAAGATCTCCCTTCTCTTGGACATCAGCTACATTTACAGAGGGTTAGAAACCCAGGTGTCTACTTCATTATAATCTTAATGGAGACACTTTTCTCAATTATCTTGATTACCACTATAGTCCCAAGACATAAACCATACCTAGTATATAGAAGCGTTAGTAAATATATGGTGGAAGAATTAATAGAGAAAACTGAAGTAAGTCAGGCAGAAGGTATAAAAGGAGAGAGAGAGATGTTTCCGTAATCAAAGAAAAGGTGAGTTTCAAAACAGGTGAGTGGTCAATCATGTGAAATCCCCGTGGGATGTCAAGTAAAACGAAGACTTAAAAGTTTCACTGGCTTTAGTAACTCTAATTTAGCGAGAGGAAGCTTAGTGATCGAGTGTGAGTTAACATCATATGGTGATGAATTGGGAAGAATATTACTGAAAAAATGGAGACAGCTGCAATCAGCAGCTAATGTCCAGAGTGAGACCTCTTTCCCCTCCGCCAATCTCAGCAAGCAAAAGTAACAACCACTAGCCCTCAACTCAAAGGTCTTTCCATAATTTGACTTCATGGAAAGTTAAATCATTTCTAGGAATGTTTCTTCTTTCCTCAAACTTTGTCTTGGTTTTTCCACCCTCCCTGAAGTCATGCTAAACATTTCAGCATTCCTTGGTGTGTAGGACATGGGCATGTTTTTGTTTTAGAACACTTAGCTGAGGAAACCACATCAAGAAATATGTAATAAAAAAACCTACTTTTCAATGCAACACATGGTGTATCATACAAGAATCAAGGCTGGGCTGAAAAGCAGAGTATTTTTTTCCATAAGACTTTTTCCTTGTGGATACATAGCTTTGTTCACATGTAGAAGATAAATTTAAGCTTTGATAATATGTCTCAGAGACTCTTCATGAATAATGCTATTCTTCTACACCTTAGATTGCTTACAAGTGTTTTCTTGCCAATTAATTAATATCTTGTCCTGAAGTCATGGTAACTTCCAGTTTTGGTCCCTGAGTGCTTGTCCTCTGGTCCCATTGTCCCAGTTTTAGCCTATGCACTCCTCAGATCTCTGAAAATATGCTAACAGAACAAGAGTTTCTAAAGTCCTTTCATTTTAAACCATTAACAAAACTAAAGCCCATTGACACACTCCCTCCTATTACTGTTAACCTGCTTTTACAGATGCTTTTAAGAGAATACCAAATGTCAAGTAGAGAATGTCAAAAAATGCTGTGAGCTGGATCCACTAAAAAATTTGTTTTTTGACTTGATCCAGTAGTCTTTTTACTTCAGTTCTTTGATTATTCCTATTTAACTCATACTGAATACCCCTTAAAAGTTATTTTTTTATTGAATTATAGTTGATTTACAATATTGTATTAGTTTCACATGCACAACAGTGATTCAGTTTTATATGTATATATATTTTTCAGATTATTTTCCATTATACCTTATTACAAGATACTGAATATATAGTGCTATATAGTAAATTTTTGTTGCTGATCTATTTTATGTATAGTAGTTTATATCTGTTAATCCCATACTCCTAATTTATCCCTCCCACATCCATTTCCCCTTGGTAATCATAAGTTTGTTTTCTATATCTGTGAGTCTGTTTCTGTTGTGTATAGAGATCCATTTATATATTTTTTAGATTCCAAATATAAGTGAAAAAATATATTTGTCTTTCTCTGACTTACATCACTAAGTATAATATGCTGTAGATCCATCTGTGTTGCTGCAAATGGCAATATTTTATTCTTTTTTATGGCTGCATAATATTTTATTGTGTATGTGTACCACATATTCTTAAGTCAATCATCTGTTGATAGACCCTTGGGTTCTTTCCATGTCTCGGCTATTGTAAATAGTGCTGCTATGAACATTGGGGTACATGTACCTCTACAAATTAGAGTTTTTGTCTTTTTGGATATATACCCAGGAGTGGGATTACTGGATCATATAGTAGCTCTATTTTTAGTTTTCTAGGGAACCTCCATACTGTTCTCCATAGTGGCTGCACCAAATTACATTCCCACCGATAGTGTAGGAGGGTTCCCTTTTCTCCACACCCTCTCCAGCATTTTTTATATGCAGACTTTTTGATGATAGCCATTCTGACTGGTGTGAGGTGATACCTCATTGTGGTTTTGATTTGCATTTTCTAATAATTACTGACGTTGAGTATCTTTACATGTGCCTGTTGGCCATCTGTATGTCTTCCTTGGAGAAATGTCTATTTAGGTCTTCTGCCCATTTTTTGATTGAGCTGTTTGTTTTTTCAGTATTGAGTTGTATGAGCTGTTTGTATATTTTGGATATTAACCCCTTGTCCATGGCATCATTCACAAATATTTTTTCCCATTCCATAGGTTGTCTTTTTGTCTTATTGATGTGATGGTTTCCTTTGCTGTGCAAAAGCTTTTAAGTTTTATTAGGTCCCATTTGTTTATTTTTGTGTTTCTATTGCCTTGTGAGACTGATCTAAGAAAATATTGCTACAATTTATGTCAGAGAAGGTTTTGTCTATGTTCTCTTCTAGCAGTTTCATGGTGTCATGTCTTATACTTATGTCCTTAAGCCACTTTGAATTTATTTTTGTATATGATATAAGGGAGTGTTCTAATTTCATTGATTTAAATGTATCTCTTCAGCTTTCCCAACACCACTTGTTGAAGAGATTGTCTTTATCCATTTGTATATTCTTGCCTCTTTTGTCATAGATTGACTGTAGGTGTGTGGGTTTATTTTGGGACTCTATAGTCTGTTTCATTGATCTATATGTCTGTCTTCTGCCAATACAATGCTGTTTTCATTACTGTAGCTTTGTACTATTGTCTGAAGTCTGGAAGGGTTATGCCTCCACCTTTGTTCTTTTTTCCTCAGGATTTCTTTGGCAATTCTGGGTCTTTCATGGTTCCATATAAATTTTAGGATTACTTGTTCTAGTTCTGTGAAAAATGTTATGGGTATTTTAATAGGAATCGCATTAAATCTGTAGATTGCTTTTGGTAGTATGACCATTTTAACAATATTCTTCCAATCCAAGAGCATCAGATGCCTTTTGATTTCTTTGAACTATCTTCAATTTCCTTTATTGATGTTTTGTAGTTTTCAATGTATAGGTCTTTCACCTTTTCAGTTCAGTTTATTCATAGGTATTTTATTTTTGCCATGCAGTTTTTTTTTTTTTTTTTTGTGGTATGTGGGCATCCCTCTGCTGTGGCCCCTCCCGTTGTGGAGGACAGGCTCCGGACGCGCAGGCCCAGCGGCCACGGCTCACGGGCCCAGCCGCTCCGCGGCACGCGGGACCCTCCCAGACCGGGGTGTGAACCCGGTTCCCCTGCATCGGCAGGCAGACGCGCAACCGCTGCGCCACCAGGGAAGCCCTGCCATGCAGTTTTAAACGGAAATGTGTTTTTAACATTCTCTTTCTGGTATTTCATTATTAGTGTAAAGAAATGTAACAGATTTCTGTATTTTAATCCTCTATCCTATAACTTTGCTGAATTCATTTATTAGTATTAACAGTTTTTGTGTGAAGACGTTAGGGTTTGCTACATAGAGTATCTTGTCATCTGCAAATAGTGACAGTTTTACCTCTCCCTTTCCAATTTGGATTCCTTTTCTTTCTCTTGTCTGATTGCTGTCACTAGGACTTCCAATATTATGTTGAATGGAAGTGATAAGAGTGGACATCCTTGTCTTGTTCCTAAATTTAGTGAGAAGGCTTTCAGCTTTGCACCATTGAATATTATGTTAGCTGTTGTAAATGGCTTTTATTATGTCGAGATGTGTTCCCTCTATACCCACTTTGGTGAGAGTTTTTGTTATGAATGGATGTTGAATTTTGTCAAATGCTTTTTCCACATTGATTGAGATGATCACTTGGTTTTTATCTTCCCTTTTGTTAACCTGCTTATCACATTTCTTGATTTGTAAATGATGAACCATCACCTCAACCCTGGAATTAATCCTACTTGATCATAGTATATGATCTTTTTTATGTATTATTGGATTTGGTTTGCTAATATTTTTGTTGAGGATGTTTGTATCTATATTCATCAAAGATATTGGCCCCATGATTTTCTTTTTATGTAATGTTTTTGTCTGGTTTTGGTATCAGGGAGATGGTGGCTTCATATAATGCCTTTGAGAGTGTTCCCACTTTTCAACCTTTTGGAATAGTTTGAGAAGGATAGGTATAAGTTCTTCTTTGTACGTTTGGTAGAAATCCTCAACTGAAGCCATCTGGAATTTTGTTTGCAAGGAGTTTTTTTTTTAATTACAAATTCTGTTAAACTTCTTGCGATCAGTCTCTTCAAATTATCTGTTTCTTGACTCAGTTTTGGCAGGCTGCATGTTTCTAGAAAATTGTCCATTTTTTCTAGGTTGTCCAGTCGTTGGCATATAACTGTTCATAGTATTCATTTATGATTATTTAAATGTCTGTGGTATCAGTTGTTATTTCTCCTCTTTCATTTCTTCTTTTGTTTATTTAGGTCCTCTCTCTTTTTGTTATTGGTGAGCCTGGCCAGAGGTTTGTCAATTTTGCTTATCTGTAAGAAAAAACATCTCTTGGTTTTATGGATCATTTCTATTGTTTTTTAATCTCTATTTCCTCTCAGATCTTTATTATTTCCTTTTTTCTCCTGACCTTGGGTTTTGTTTTTTTTCTAATTGTTTTAGGTGGTAGCTTAGGTTGTTTGTTTGAGATTTTTCTTTTTCTTGAAGAAGGCTTGTATCACTATCAACTTCCCTTTTTGAACTGCTGTTGCTGCATCCCATATATTTTGTAAAATTATGTTTTCATTTTTGTTCATCTCAAGGTATTTTCTGATTTCTTCTGTGATTTCATCATTGACTCCCCCCTTTTTTTTTTAGTAGCATGTTGTTTAGTCTCCATCTGTTTTTTCTTTCCCCTTTTTCTTCCTGTGGTTGACTTCTAGTTTCATATTGTTGTGGTCAGAGACAATGGTTGAAGTGATTTCTATCCTCTTAAATTTTTTTTTGTGACCTATTATGTAGTCTATCCTAGAGAATATTCCATGTGCTCTTGAAAAGAATGTGTACTCTGGGTTTTTTGGACATATTGTCCGATAGATATCAATTAAGTTCAAATGGTTGTTTGTGTAATGTAGGACTTCTGTTGCCCAGATGATTTCCTATCTGGATGATCTGTCCATTGATGTCATTGGGGTGTTAAAGTCTCTTACTATTATTGTATTCCTGGTCAATTTCTCCCTTTATGTCTGTTAGTATTTGTTTTATATATTTAGGTATTCTTGTATCAAGAACATATATGTTAACAAGTGTAATTTCTCGTATTGATCCCTTTATCATTATATAATGCTCTTTTTCTTTATGGCCTTAGTTTTAAAGTCATTTTGTCTGATATTTCTGTTCCTGCTTTTTTGTCATTTCTATTTGCATGAAATACTTTTCTCCATCCCTCACTTCAATCTGTGTGTCTTTTACCCTGAAATGAGTCTTTTGTATGCAGCATACCATAGGTTCTTGTTTTTTAATCCAATCTGCCACTCTGCCTTTTGATCAGAGGATCATTTAGTCCATAGATGTTTAAAGTAATTATTGATGAGTATGTACTTATTGACATTTTAAACCTTGTTTCTCTGTTGTTTTTGTAGTTCTTTTTTGTTCCTTTCTTCTTTTTGTTTTTCCTTTTGTGTTTTGATGGTTTTCTTTTGTAGTAAGCTTGAGTTGCTTTATTTTCATTTTTTGTGATTGTGTTGTATGTTTTTGATTTGTGGTTACCTGAACTATAAGTATGTTGACCCATAACTTTATCAACTTACTTTAAACTGTTAGGCATATAAGTTCAAACATATTCTAGAGGATCTATATGTTTATACTCCCCTCCCCAACATTTTGTGATTTCAGTGTCCTATTTTACATCTTCATGCTTATCTTTTTGCTGTTAACTGTAGTTACAATAGCTTTTACAAAAATTTTTGATTGTTTTTTAATCTAGGTACTGGCTTATTTAACTGGTCTTCAATCCTTTTATATGTTTTCCTTTCCTATTGTGATTTTCCCTTTCCTGTAGATTCTTGGTTCTTTTTGCTTTAGAGAAGATCTTTCAATATTTCTTTTAGGGTAGGCTTAGTATTGCTGAATTCTTTTAGTTTTTGCTTTTCTGAGAAATTCTTTATGTGTCATTCTTTTCTAAATTATAATCTTGCTGGGTTGAGTATCCCAGCTTGCATGTTTTTTTCCCTTTCAGAACTTTGAGTATATCATGACTTTCCCATCTCACCTGCAAAGTTTCTGACAAGAAATCAACTGATAGCCTTATGGGGGTACCTTTGTAACTGAGTTTGTTTTTCTCTTGCTGGGTTAAGAATCCTCTCTTTAGGGGGGCGTTATTTTGTTGGGGGCCCTCTGTGCTTCCTGTATGTGGTTGTCTGTTTCCTTCTTTAGGTTTGGCAAGTTTTCAGCCATAATTTTTTCACATACGTTTTTAATCCCCCTCTCTCTCTGCTTCTTCTCAACCCCTATTATGTGTAGGTTGGCACACTTTTTTATTATCCATCAAGCTTGTTTGTTTCTTCCATTTGTTTTTCATTTGTCTTTCTGTCTGCTGTTCTGATTGGATTATTTCTATTATTCTATCTTCCAGATCACTTATTTGTTCTTCTGTGTTACTTAGTCTGCTATTAATTGCTTCTAGATTGGGTTTTTTGTGTTTTGTGTTTTTTTTTATCTTGGCTATTGAATTGTGTAACTTTGATTGGTTCCTAAGTCCTTGTTACAGTGATCTGCATTTCTATTGATTATCTTTCTTAATTCCTTCAGCATTTTTATTCCCTCCTTTTTGAACTCTGGGTCTAGTAGACTGATGAAGACTGTTTCATTACTTGTTATTTGAGGGGATTTCTCTTTTTACTGGAAGTAGTTCCTCTGCTTTTTCATTTTATTTGACTTTTTCTGTCTCTAGGAATTTAGGAGAAATGGTTACCTACTGTGGTCTGGAAGCAGTGTTTTTATGTGGGACTGTCCCTGTTTAGACTGTGGAAGGCCAATATTTTTGGAGCAAGAACTGGTTTTGGTATGGATGTCAGCCATGTATTTCCTCAGAGTGTGCTGATGATTGTTCCTTTGATGGAGGTGTGATTGCTATTGTGGCATCCAGAGCCTGCACTGGGTGTGGGGTGGGGTCTCCTCTTTGCTCTGTGGCTCTCACTGTCCTGTTGGGGGCAGGGTCTGCTCCCCAGTTGTTGGAAGCCCTAATGGTCAGGTTTGATTAGTGTCTGTTGCCCTTGAGTGAGTGCCTTGACCCAAAGGGGGTGACTGCTAAAGCACGTGAGGCCCCTGTGATCACAGTGAACCTATGCACTGCTTGTGCATGTGCCTGCAGTTCTTCCCAGAGCAGCCCAAGGTTGTGTTCTTTTCTTCACTGTGTTTGTCCAAGACCCGGTGCTAGGCTATGGTGTGGAGTAGGCTGGGTTAGGGGCCTGGGCACTGTGGCTGCAGGAGCTGAAGTGGCTGTGCTGCCACCTGTGACCTAGTCTGCCTCTGTGGCAGACTTCTTCCAGGGCTTGCCTGCCCTAGATCTAGCTGAAAACTGCGGTGTGGAGTGGGGTGGAGCCAGAGTACTCCCTCTGGAAATGAACCACATGAGTACACCTGCCCAGGGCCTGTCTTTCTGAGACTCTGCCCAGCTGCTGCATGTTGCTGTGGTGCCACCCAGTGTGTGTGCTGACAGTGGGCTCCACAGCCAGTGCTTGTGCCACCATGCACACACTGACAGTGTGCTCCAAGGTTCCCTCTGGACCACACCCCAGGTAGCTACCAGCACAAATCTATCTCTACCCTAATTATCTAAGCCAGCATGTGTGCACTCCTCCCAAGTGTAGTCTAGGTTTCTCCAGCCCCTGTATCTGTCCCAGCAGATTTCCCAGCAGACAAGAGGAGCTCTCTAGAGCAATGGTCTGCCCCTGTGGTATTTCTCTTCCTTACAGATCCCTCCCAGGGCTGTCAGTCCCATGCTGGTGCCCTTCTCACTCCCCCTCTTCCATCCTAACCAGTTATGTGGAGATCTTTCTTGTAGCTTTGTTTGTGCAGGAGATCTTCTGCCAGTTTCCAGTCAGTTTTCTGTGATAATTGTTCCACATATAGATGTATTTTTGATGTGTTTGTGGGGGTAGGTGAGCTCTATGTTCTCCTACTGTGACATCTTGATCTCCATTCCTTCTTTAAAAGTTTTTAAGGAACATTTACCAGTCTACCAAACTTGATTAGCTTTTATTATCAGGAAACTTCTACATCACTAAAATTGAAAGCTGATATGTGTTTCCTTAAATCCTCTTCAGTTAAAAATCATTTTAACGTATTTTATGATAGAGAACACACATAGAAAAATGAGTACAAAACAATGTGCCTCTCATGAATACTAATATACAATACTAATATAACCATCAGCAAGTTCAAGACATCAAACATTGCCTGTAACTGAGAAACCCCCAAAGGTTGTTTACTAATGATTTCCCACCAATATAAGCACTACCTTGAATTATTTTGGTCTTCACATCTTTACTTAAAAAAATATATACATAAGCACGAAACATTAAACATTATGATTTAGTTTATCTGTTTTTTAAATAACTACTCAATATCTGTCACTCAATATTTGGGTGACAGTTTTACAAAGTTTGTTCCATTTATTGCTGTATAGTTGTTTTTTGAAACATCTTTATTGGGGTATGATTGCTTTACAATGTTGTGTGAGGTGTATAACAAAGTGAATCAGCTATATGTACACATATATCCCCATATCCCCTCCCTCTTGCACCTCCCTCTCACCCTCCCTATCCCACCCTTCTAGATGGTCACAAAGCACCAAGCTGATCTCCCTGTGCTATGCAGCTGCTTCCCACTAGCTATCTATTGTACATTTGGTAGTGTATATATGTCAGTGCTACTCTCTCACTTCGTCCCAGCTTACCCTCCCTGTGTCCTCAAGTCCATTCTTTACATCTGCGTCTTTATTCCTGTCCTGCCCCTAGGTTCATCAGAACCATTTTCCTTTTTTTAGATTCCATATATATGTGTTAGCATACTGTATTTGTTTTTCTCTTTCTGACTTACTTCACTCTGTGTGACAGACTCTAGGTCCATCCACCTCACTACAAATAATACAATTTCGTTTCTTTTTATGGCTGAGTAATATTCCATTGTATATATGTGCCACATCTTTATCCATTCATCTGTTGATGGATACTTCTCAGTAGTGAGAGTTCTGGGTCATATGGTAGTTTTATTTTTAGTTTTTTAAGGAACCTCCATACTGTTCTCCATAGTGGCTGTATCAATTTACATTCCTACCAACAATGCAAGAGAGTTACTGTTTAATTACACAAATATATCATTTTCTTATCCATTTTACTCTTGTTGAAAATATAGGTTGTTTCTACTATTGGGCTCATGAATAATGTAGCTATGAATATTCTTGTCTGTTTTCTTAGTGTAAATGAATATAAATTTCTACTATGTATATTCTTGTAGTTAAACATCTGAGTCATAAGGTGTACAAATATTTAGTTTCTGAAGGTGATGTCAAAAAGTTGTCCAAAGTGTTTTTAACAATTTACACTCTTATCAGCAGTGTATGAGAATTCCCCTTTCTCTACATTTGAACTAACACTTAGTATTTTCATTAATTTTTAGCTAGTTTTATCATATTGTGCTTTTAATACATACTTCTCTAATTGTTAGTGAGGCTGATGTTGACAAAAAATTAATCAGTAGTCGATCTAAGAAAGAAATGGAAAATTTTATTCAAGTCAGCCTGAGGATTATAACCTTGGAGACAATCTTTCAGAAAGCTTTGAGGACTGTTCATCTGTTAGAGGTCAAAGCACAGTTATATTAGTTTTTGAGACAAAGAGTTACACGTGAAATAACATATTATTGACAGTTTACACAGTCCAGATCCACAGACACAAAGCAATTAGTGGGTCATGGGTCATTGTGACCCCTTACAAGATTAAGGAGGAAGGTAATCTTCTAAGGAGTTGTGATCCTTTATGAGATTAAGAAGAAATGTTATCTCCTAAGGAGGTCTGGTTAGTGCAGATGTACAATGCACACTAAGGGGGAGGGAAGAAGCCCTAATGGGCAAAGAAAAATTTTGTGTTTTAGTTTTTCTTGTCATAAAATATAAATTGTATTTCATCACTGAACACTTTTGCATAGGTTACTTTGACATTATATATCATCTTGATGAAATATTCAAGTCTTTTGTCTCTTTTTCTATTGGGTTATCGTGATATATAGAATTTATTTTTATATTCTATATTCAATGCTTAGTTATTTGTTTTGTAAATATGTTCTCCCTTTAGATAACTTGGTAAAATTGTCTTTAAATTTTTTAAGTTTTTCCTTTCTCACTTAAGTCCTTAATCCTTATAAGTTTTGTTGTTGTTGTTTATTTGTTTTTGTACATAGCATAAGAAAGTTTTGCTCTCAAAATATTGTATACTATATATATTAATAGTCCATCCTTTTCCAATGAGCTGCCATGTCATCTTTGTCAAATATAAAATTTTCATAGATTTAATTCCAGTTGTCTGTTGCTGCATCACAAAGCACCCCAAAACTTAGTGTGTGTGTGTGTGTGTGTCTGTGTGTGTGTGTGTGTGTGTGTGTGTGTGTGTGGTATGTTTAACAAGGTTTTATTCAATTTATGAGATAAGAATTCCTCTTCAATATTCTGGAAGAGTGAGTAAAACTGGAATCATTGCTTTCTTGTCTTTCTGTTAGTATAAATGTTTTTTGCCTGTAAAATATTACAAAGCTCTGGTTTTATGTATAGCATTATTGGTTCACTTTTTAAATTAATATAAGACCATTCATATTTTATATCTTTATTTGATTAATTTTTATACATTTCATCTAAGTTTTAAGTTAAAAATCCATTCTTCTATTGACATTTTAATTTATGCTGTGTAACTGCTATGCCCATTTTTCTTTCCTCCTATTGTTTATTTGATCATTTCCCATTTTTTGATTAATATTGCCAGTTATCTGTCACAGTTATTAAACTTTCCATAGATCCAATTTTTCACTTTCTAAATCTTCTCTATTGTATCCTAATATTATCAAATTATTTTCTTACCTTTGGTTCGGTGTATAGATTATTCATTTTTATCCTTTCTTTTTTGCAAATATGACTTTTAATGCAACACATTTTTATCTAAATTGCCTTCTAGCTTCCTCCCACAAATGTTGATATTTGTTTCATTTGTTGTTATTTATTTCTAATATCACTTGTTAAAACAATTTTAAATTGAAACTTATATTCTCTCCACATTTTGGAAATATTATTCATTGCTCTCTGGCTTAAATTTTATTTTATTTTTTTTGCGGTACGCAGGCCTCTCAGTGTTGTGGCCTCTCCTGTTGCAGAGCACAGGCTCCAGACACGCAGACTCAGCGGCCATGGCTCACGGGCCCAGCCGCTCCACGGCATGTGGGATCCTCCCGGACCGGGGCACAAACCCGTGTCCCCTGCATCGGCAGGTGGACTCTCAACCACTGTGCCACCAGGGAAACCCTGGCTTACATTTTTTGACATTAACATTTGTTTAATATATTTTTTTCTCCTTATGTCAATTTATAAGTTTCTCTTTCGTTTTGGTTTCCTACATATGCACTAAAATGTGTCCAAGTAACAATTTGTTTTGTTTGGATTTCTCAGCTTCCTGAATATGAACCTTTTATGAATTCTGAAAATATTTATTTTTAGCCAGTATCTTTGTAGCCATCCTTTCTTGCCATTCTCTCAATTTTGTCATTCTAGAAATCCAATTAAAAATTGAGTTAGGCATTTTTCTCAGCCCCTCCTCTATGATCATTTCCTCTTATGTTTCCCATCTCTTTATATCTCTTTACAGCATGCTAGTTAATTCCTCATGTCTTGATTCCAAATTACTAATTTTCTTTTCAGCTATGTGTAATATGATTTGGACTCATTGAATTTTAAATTGCAATAATTTTGTGTCATATTTCTAGAAGTTCTCTTTGTTTTATAAATTTGCCTGATTTATTTATTAGATGATTAATCTTTATTATCTTTACATAATAAACATACTTGTTTTATATTCAATACAAGGGAATTTCAGTATTCTGTAGTTTTTGCAAGTCTGATTTTCTTTACTTCTCTCTCTCTCCCTCCCCCTCCCTTTTTGTCTCTTTCTTCCCCTACCATCCCTCTCTCCCTCCTTCCCTCTCTCTGTCTCCCTATTTTTTCTCTCTCCCCACCCAGCCCTTTCATTCATTCTTTCTTAGAACTTTGCTCATTGTGGTTTTGTACGAGTTAGGTGATTTTAGTTTATGGTTTATATTCTGTTGAACTCTTTATATGTGGAAATGTTTAAGACTTAAAAGCATTCCTCTGAAGATAAAAGTAAATGTACTATATTTAATATAATTAAATGAATTAATTGATTTTGTCACAGGGAAATTAGAAATTCCAGATCCCATGTGCAATGCAGCATTTGAGAATTTTCTAATATTTTGGTTTTCCTTTTGTTTTTTATTTTGTTTAATGTTCCACCAGAGACAAAACGGATATGTACCTATACTATCTCCTTCAGGGTTCATCTTTAAAATCTATTTTCTCTATCAGTGGTGTCTCAGTTCTAGGAAAAGATCTCTAATTAGGCTTTCTTCCTCATTATTCTGTAGTATTTTCTTGTGTTGTCTGCATTTATAGCCTTTTAAAATTTATGCTTTGCACACCTAATAATTGAAGATGCTTCCAGGTTTTATAGGGGCTCCACTGAAGAGGGAATGTGTGGCCTTTATACAACCAAAGAGAGATAGCACTGTTGTTTCCACCACCAGAGAGTTGTATGTCTTGGCCAATTCACTCAGCCTTTTCAAACCACAGATTTTTTCATAAGCAAAATGTCAGTGATAACACTTAACTTACTCTAGTTTTAATCATATGGAATGATAAGGTAACTTTTTTAATATACGTACTCCATGAATATTAGTTCCCTTCCTTTACTTGGACCGCTGGCCTACTTCCTTCTTCCAAAATGCCTATCCTTTGTCTCTTTTCTTTTATTAGTATCTTCGTGGTTTTTTCTTCAGAGATAATCACTTTACTATCATCACTACCCACTTCATTCCCAAGTATGCACTATACCCTCAGCACTTGCCTGCTTTATCTTCCCTGTGCCCCATGAGAATATGTTAATTCCTTACTGGAACTAGTGTAAATATGTCTATAAATACATGTCTCTTATTAGATATTCTAATATTTCCCTGGTTCCTTTACTCTTAATGTCAGGGACCATATTTTATTTGTCTTTGCATTTACAGCTCATTGTGTAATGTCTGTAGAGTATAATTACTTAATAAATTAGGTAGCATCATACAGTAAGGTTATTGAGAGCATAGGTTTTGTAATTGGATATATGTGTACTGAAATCAGGAATCTTCCACTCAGCTATGTGAAGTGGGACAGTTCTTGATATTATTTTGTAACCTTTAAAACTGGTATAATGATACTTGTTTAACAGAATTTTTAAATTAATTATGAAATGTTTTATAAAGCTTTTAGTATAGTGCCTGAAATAGTCTAAGTGCTCATAAAATATTAGCTGTTACTATTTTATGGTGAAAGAATGACCAATTAAATTTAAAATGGTTTATGGGAATTGTCTATTGACAATACATATAAGTGTACAAACTAAACCTGAAAAATGCAGAATGTAACATCGTTTCCCCAAGTCACATCTTCATCATCATTTCTCTTTTTACTACTTCCTACTGCCAAGTCATAACAACTTCGGAGAAGTTTTCTGCATTCCTATCCTCCATATCCCTAGGGTAAGAGTCATCAGTCTCATACATTCACTCATTCAGTGGAATGGATCTAGGGAGTGACTAACATACAAATATTACCTTCATGTTTAGACCACAAAACTTGCATAGTAAGTTGGGCAAACTAATATGTTTCATTTTATTTCTACAAGCATTTTTCAGAGTTTTCCTTGTGTTTAGCCCTGTTAAATACTCTTTGTTTTAAGGCAGTTGACCATAATAAAAGGTAGTTTATGAAATATATTTCAGGGCTAAATTTTGTGGAACCAGGTATTACCCTAGTAGTTCAGAGTAGTAAGCAATTGATTAGGTTAAAGTATTTAAATAAGGAATAGTTCAAGATGGAGGATGTAAGTTGGTCTTTAAGTTATGGACAAGACTTGGATCACAGAAACTTGGTGTGCCTCATACATAAAATTGATTTAATCATTTAGTACCTTGTTATCGAATACCTACCTTTCTAAAGGCCTAAGAAGAGTAATGTTTCAGTTGAGAGAATCTTCCTGAATGTTTGGACTCATGGTACTTGAAGAAGAAAATGTGAAACAAATACTTTATTTATTAATGTTTTAAATTTAAACTTGGCAGGCGCTGTATTAGTGCTTGAAATAGTTCTTCACATAGTATGGTTTTGAAAATTAGCTTTTAATAGGAGGGAGAAAACCTGTAACATTATTTGTTAATCAAAATTTCCCATTAATATCAAATATATTCAATGGCTTCCCAATAGTAGGTGGAAATGTCAGTATATTTTTTTGAATTTTATTTTTTATTATTATTTTTATTAACTTTTACAATGTTGTGTTAGTTTCTGCTGTACAGCAAAGTGAATCAGCTATCTAATTATGGTGAATATGGGTTAGGAAAAGGTCTGGTGTGAGATGCCTTTCTTTCTGCCTTAACCACGTGAGGATTTGATAAAGATCTGTATAGATCTACAATCTTTTCCCTCATATTTATGATTCTTCAGAGACTTGAAATAATCCTGAGGAACTTAAAGCAATACTGTTTTCTTTTAATTACCTTAACTCTTTCATTCCTGCACACAGCTTGTCATAATCAGTTTGTTCCTCAGCAAGACAATTTATGCAGAGAGACATCTTTCTGAATAAATCTGTCCCAGTTTTCCTTATGAAACTTATTTCCAACTGATTTGATGCATTTAATTAAGCACATTTATATAACCTAATGCAGCCTTGCATGTTTTCAAATATAATTAGATCTCTAAATCATATTAAATTCATAGGAATTGCAGAGTTCCAAACTGAATTATTCAGATATTTTTCTCTATATGTCCATCTATGTATCTATATATACACACATACACACATCTAGTTTTCTTTTCCTGCTTTTGGCCCCTATCTCTTAAAAGAACAGTCCTGGACCTGCAGCCCACACTGGTCAACACACTTTGTGTGCTAGTACAAGTTTCAGTCCAGTTATTTTGATCCCATATGTACAATCAAATGCTGTTGATGTTCAACATTTAGCAAATCAGCCAGGTCGTCAAGGGCTGTTTCTTCCAGAATATTTTTCTCTTTCTAACCCCAGAAAGATGTGTTTCACAAGTATGTTAACTGCTAAGACTTTAAAATGTCCCACATTATTGACTATGCCGCAGTTAACACATGTATCCTCTGCTATTTTTTGCATGTTTATTTTTTATACAACTTTAAAGGTTACACTTCATTTACAGTTATTACAAACATTGGCTATATTCCTTATGTTGTGCAATACATCCTTGTATCCTATCTTACACCCAATAATTTGTACCTCCCTATATTTGTACCCACCCCTATACTGCCCCTCCCCCTTCCCTCTCCCCACTGGTAACCACTAGTTTGTTCTCTATATCTATGAGTCTGCTTCTTTTTTTATATGCACTAGTTTGTAGTGTGTTTTAGATTCCACATATGTGATGTCACACTGTGTTTGTTCTTTCTCTGTCTGACTTATTTCCCTTAGTATAACACCTTCCATGTCCATACATGTTTCTGCAAATGGCAAGATTTCATTCTTTTTTATGGCTGAGAAGTATTCCATTGTTTATATATATACCACATCTTCTTTATCCATTTATTTGTTGATGGACACTTGAGTGGCTTCCATATCTTGGCAATTGTAAATAATGCTGCCATGAACATTGGGGTACATGCATCTTTTCAAATTAGTGTTTCTTTCTCTTGGATATATACCCAGGAGTGGAATTGCTGGGTCATATGGTAGTTCTGTTTTTAGTTTTTTTTAGAAACCTCCATATTTTAGACAGTGGCTGCACCAATTTATTATACATTCCCACCAACAGTGTACAAGGGTTCCCTTTTCTCCACATTGTCACCAACATTTGCTATTTGTGTTCTTTTTGATAACAACCATTCTGACAGGTGTGAGGTGATACTTCGTTGTGATTTTGAATTACATTTCCCTGATGTTTAGCAATGTTGAGCATCTTTTCATGTGCCTATTGGCCATCTGCATTCCCTCGTTAGAAAAATGTCTATTCATTTCTTCTGCCCATTTTTTAATAGGGTTCTTTGTTTTTGATGTTGAGTTGTATGAGCTGTTTGTGTGTGTTGGATATTAATCCCTTATCAGTCATATCATTTGCAAATATTTTCCCCCATTCTGTAGGTTATCTTTTTGTTCTGTCAATGGTTTCCTTGGCTGTGCAAGAGTTTTTAAGTTTAATTAGGTCCCATATGTTTATTTTTATTTCCTTACTATTTTTATTTTACCTGTTCTCATATCACTGCAAAACTTTAAGGAGAGGGATCAAGTCCTTCTTTGCTCACCTTGGTGCCTAACATACAGGTAGTGCTCTTTTCTTCAAAACAGCTCCATGTTTCCTTCATTATATTCAGGTTAATTTTCTAACATGGTGTTCAAGGCTTTTCATCTCTTCCTGTTTACCTACTTGGCTTTATGTCTCACTTTTCTATTCCACAGCAGTTTGGTTAACATTACTTTCAGTTTCACAGATTTGCCATTCTCTCTCTTTTTCTACATGGCCTTTGCTCAGGCTATTCCTCTGACTGTGGCATTCTTCATCAATTGGCTCCTCACCATTCATTAGGGCTGTCATTTCATGGTATATGTGCGCATTTTCTAAAGGTTCCATATGTCACCTTCTCTTTAATTTTGAAATTAATTAAAATTAATTTGGTTTAGATAATTTTGTGACAGTCCTTGAGATAATTGGAAACAAATGAAGTGTTTTGAACCCAGAATTTTATATACTAGAAAAAAAAGAAGGCTAAGTTTACAGATTTAGTCCCTGCAGAGAAAAGTGTGTTTTATACGAGAAAGCAAATCTTGTGTATAGACAGAGAAGTGTTCCTGAATACCCTTTATTAAATCTTAATACTAGAATGGAAGAAGTATATACTTATACATAACTCAGTTTTATTTTCAGCTCTACCATTTACCATGCCTGTGACTTTGGACAATTTTGTATTTTAATTTGTGTAAAGCAATTGCTTACACAACTTTATATATTTAATCAAAGACTTAGAACAATTCCAGTAATAATAGTAATTATTCAATAAATATTATAAAAAGTCATTTTTTGCCCTAGTCCCATATTAAACTAAATTCTTACCACTCTATCTGGTTCATTGTTTATATGTCCTTTTTATCAACTCCAGTGTAAGGTATTTAATAAGCCAAAACCTTCGTTTATTAAGCTTTGTCATTTTTCTTTCTCCATCCAAATGTTGGCTCTTAATTGCCAATCATTAATATTGCTTACGTGAATATAAAATGAATGTTTACCTAGCCATGTTGTTAAAAATAAATTTAATGTTTTACCAGAACTTTAAATTCTTACAAAGCCCACACATTTTATAGAAAAATTAACAACTGTACATTTTACTCTTCATTTTCTTTCCTGTTTAGGCCTGATATTTATAGATTAAGATAACTGTTCAGATAAGGTTGAAGTTTTATCTTACATGTGAACTAACTCAAAGATATTATCTTAAACTCAAATACACAGAACAAAACCATGTATTGTTATGTAAAGAAAGATAGGTCATATAAAAATTTTCAGGTCATTACAAAAATGTATGCTGTATCTTTCCTATGATGATCGATTTTAAGTGCACAAGTCCTCAGCACAGCACATTTATACAACATGTGCATGGGAAGATGCATACCTCTTTCAAAAGAGTGCATTATGTAACAGCCACCAGAAAAGAATAAAGACCCAGAGGAAAGTCAGAGGAAGGGGACTAGTTAGTACAACTTACGTGAATCAGGAATGAATTGCTTGTCAAAAATAAGAAATTAATGAGTCCAAATGCATTTATAAAAAAGTATGCTGTTATACTTTGATAACTTAATATTTCAAGTACTGTCTGAGAATAATACAAGTAATTGATTTTTCCCCAAAAGTGCTGTATAATTTTCACTTACAATCAAGTGTAATACTCAAAGTATGCATAGTTGCATTGCATCCTTTATTTTCAGCATCTACTTAAAAATTATTTGCATCTGTTTTTCTGTTAGCACTCAGAATCCTCTATAATGTCCAATTGTGACTTTAGACTTTATGGGGAACAATCAAAATATCTTTAGTTAATTCAACTGATATTTCAATACAGGTAAAACTTTGAAATGGAGCCACCAGTTATTGCAATTATCACATGCTTCCTGTAACGGTATTCTGTACATGCTTTTCATATGGCCATAACTCATGCTTCTTATGTATATATGTGCTCTTTTAGGAAATTAGATTTTCATTTCAGTATTAGGTAGACACTGCATTTTCATGGACAGTTATACAATTTCTAGTTGTTTTTTTTCTTTTATTGTTATAGACCAAGGCTTTGTTTCTTGTTCTATTGTAGAAAGTCATCCCCTCATTACATTATAAAAAGTGGCTCACTGATAGAATCAGTAATAATTTTGAACTTGAATTATCGATCTCTTAAAGAATTTATAAGAAATTATATATTAGTGGATTCAAATTGTAATTAGGCTTATTTAATTACATAAAATTATAGTTCTTTTAATTCCTTTCAAATGGAACATTAATGACTACTGGATCATGAGTAAATAAATAGAGAATAGAAGTGTGAAGTTGGCAGGGCAATGATATTACAAAAGGAGGAGAGGCAAAGAAAAGCTGAACAGTGCAGTTTGCATTTAGTTTGGCCACCCCTCTGGCCAACATTTCACTTCAAAAGTCAATTGATGATTGAATGAACAAGAAGCTAGACTTTATTCTGAAAAACAAGCAAGCTGACAATTACATTATCTTATAAAAGAGTAAGGTTCAACAGCAGAAACTTAAACACACTTTAGACATATTTCTTTTCCCTTTCTAAGTTAGTATATGAACATTATTTTTCTTGTATCAGAGGGACTTATGTGTGATACCAGTTCCCTGACTTCCCTTACTCTTGTGAAATAGATGAGTGAATGGGTAAGCTGAAAGGGAGAAGACTTGAAAAGTTGGTAACACGTAATGAAGAAGCAGACACTGATATCTCAGGACTGAATTTGTATTTTGGCTACTTTTATTAGCATGAATGTCTTATTCTTATGAAATTAGATTTACACCATGCAAATTGTTACTGAATTAATGCTGCATAAACTAAAGTATACAGTATAATCCAAAGGATGGCATAGAGTTTTTCTGACTCCCTTACTTAAACGAGTAAAAATTAAATATCACATGCAAAGAAAAATAAACGCTTATTAGAGTATGACTCTCTTAATGGACTAGCTTTTTTTTTTCTCTCTTAGGAAAAGACTCCTTTATTTAATTATTACTATTTTTAATAAGTGTGGGTGGAACTGTCAGATTTTTTTAAATATATTGATATGAAAAACCCAAGTGTCAGAAAATTGTTTTTAAATTAATTCCTTGCTAATATATATTTAAAAAAAAACAGTATGAAGTTAGAAGTGCCTTACTCATAGTCCTGGTAAGTCACGTTGACACTATCTGGGATATATTAGTGAAAATCCTTGTCTGATTCATGTATTCAACTAAGAACGTGGGCTTACCTGGTGACTTTCTAATGCTGAAGTCATAGACTCTTGAATTTCCTTTGTTGTCTTAGAAGGCCAGTTGGAAGGCAATGTGTGAAGAGTGATGGCAAATTTAAATTTAAACATGTGCATATTGGTCAAATATTCTAGTAGAAACCTGAATGTCAAAGTTAAGCCAGAGACAAAAATGTGAGATTGCATCTTTGGATAACTGTACATTGTTTTTCTTATATGTCCCTATATGCTTTTCTGACAGTGGATTCCAGTAAACCTATTCTCGTAGGCTATTCAAGATTTGTCAGTAATAGCATTGTTAGGCTTTAGGGCTTCCTAAAGTTCCCCAGGTTCACAATGTGACAACGTAATTACAGGAAGATTCAATTTTTTGTGTGCCAGTGGGAACAAAACAGAGGAAAAAGTTCTCTACTCTTAGCAATAACCAGCAAGCAGAACCATTTGTGTTCTCAGATACCTTCCTCACTGCCACTCTTCAAATCATTAGTTAATCTGATCATGGATGTCTTCAGACAAATATGAAATGACTAGCTGAGAAAACAGAGGAAACAAAGACAAAGACATTACTCTGACTTAGAAGACTCTGCACTAGTTGGTCTTCCATTATCATTCTAACTTTGTTCCTAGTAATTTTTCTTGTTTCTTCTGCTTGAGCCATACTAGTGACTGTGTTTATTTCGGAAGAAGCCAGGCATGGTTCCAGCTCAGATTCTTTTTAAGTGTTATTCCTTTAGCCTTGGATGATCTTACTTCAGAGATCTTCACAGCTTACCCTTTCACTTTAAATCTACACAAAAAATTTACATCATGAAATCCTTCTTTGCCCATCCTTTATAAAATTGCAATGCCTTCACCACCGAAAAGGGTAGATTCGTCTCTGCTTTATACTTTCTCCTTAGTGCTTAATACTATACATCACATTGAAAAATCATGTGATTATTAGCTATTTTATGAAGTTTTTGTTTAAATATTTTGTCCTTTTCTATTAGTTTTTTTCTACTGTTATGTATTTTACTTATCTTATTAACTCAAAGTCACTCTGTTATAAGCTGCAACATTATTTAATGTAATATTTTGGGAAAAAATGCTACCAATTAAACAATGTCATTTTTTTGATGAAGGATGCATTATGGTTTGAGAGATACTAAAATAAGCATTAAATTATAGATTGAGAATCACCAAAATGGAGTATTTATCATGTTTCTCTGCTTCCCTCACTAGAATGAAAGTTTCATGAGGGCAGAGGTTTTCTTAGTACTTTCTTCACTGCTGTCAACTTTCATAGTGCCTATAACTCCTGATATATAATAATAGGTACTCGATTCATATTTTTGACATAATAAATACTTGAATAGATTTTAGCAGTTTTATATTTAGTTATTGTTACATCAGTGACTTACAATTGTTATATGCTTCTCTGTCTTTTATGTTCTCTCTCCATGCAGCACCAGGTAAAGACAAAAGAAATTTTAAAAAGTAGGTGTTGATTAAATTGTATCAAGTTGAGGACCTTTACTTTATAGAGTTGGGGTATGTGTGTCTCTCTATATGCATTTGATGATTTCAGAAAGCATTATTCTTTGTGATTAGTTATAGTTAAATTTGTCTGTGAGTGGCAAAATGGAGTAGTTTAAGTAGGAGTATGATAGGCAGCTCTGGCCTATTTTAGTGCCTCATGATGCTCAGGACACAGGTTCTGTCTAACTTGCTGCCCTACTATGCATGACATTCAGTCCATAGTTCAATTCATAATCTAAGAGGACCCCACTGGCTCCAGTTCTCTGTTATCATGTCAGCAGGAGGTAGAAGTGCCAAAGAGAAAGATATAGACCATACCATTTAAAGACACTTCTTGAAAATTACACATACCTTTTCTTCTTAGATCTTGTTAACCAATGATGTCATATGACCACATATAGTGCAAAGAGAAGATGAAGAATTTCAAATTATTCATCTGGATGACCAATACCGTAACTATTTCTTAGAAAGAGGAAGTAAATTTTATGTAATAGTTAGTGTTTTCTACACTGAATGGTCTATGTGTATCTTTCTTCCCACATTTAGAATATAATACAGCTCCCTAAGAAAGACATAGCAGAGTCCTATGCAATTACTGTTTTGAGATCACAGTCCAAGTTTTCTCAGAGATATGCTGGATATAGCTCCTCATATTCTAATAACCTATAAACTATATCACAATTTAAAATGTTCTGAATGTTACCATTTCTACTAACCTGGTTTAGGGCCAGAACAAATGCCATGAAATGGAGAATGGATGATGGGAAATACACAGCAGTCACTAGTCAGCTTATATCACATCCTACAGGGCAAGAATAGAAAATACTCCCTTCTATGACACGACATCATTTCCTATAGGTTCCATCATCTGAGCTTGGCAATGGAGAGTAAAACCCACATGATGGTTTCTCAGCTTTAATAGTGGGTTTCCTGCTGGCCTACAATTGGACTTGCTCTTTATGTTGTGAGAAATTAAAAGCTTTATCAAAGACTGTGGTTTTGACAGTATAATTTTCTTCAAAATTTAATAGATTTCCAGTCAATTTTCTTCTAGTACTCTCCATGTGCAAGCAATTGCAGTGAAGAATTTTGCTGATATATATTAATTTAAGCTTAAAGACTCTTGTCTTTTATTTATCAAACTCTTGCTTTTTGTAAACTATTTTGAGAATATCCAAAACAGTAGACTTGGGTGGAAAAGAAACCAACTTAGTGTGGTCTTTGCTACAGAGAATAAAATGTATTTGAAATAGGCTTGGGGAAATAGTTTAGCACATTGAAGTCTGTCTGAGAGCTGCCATTAAAAATGGCTTTGGTCTGAACTACCAACATATTTGTTTCTTCAGTCCTCTGAGTCCTCAAATTATTGGACGTTCAGTCAATGAAAATTACTTACCAAAAGGTCTAGATTGCTTTCCTAGGGAGAATGGTAATCTTTTCCAACTCTGCTTTTTGGGTGGTAAATTCTAGTCTGAGTATTGCTCTCTGTTAAACAACTAGAAGTAGCTAATGAATACCTACATTTTGAAAATTTCTTATTTTCTCTAGTGCTATAACCTCCTTTAGCACATGATCTGCTTCCAAACAAAAATAAATACACAGTTTGTGCCACATATTTTGACACAGCATAGCAGGTATTATTAACTTTTAATATCTAATCCTTCCCACACAACATACAACAAATTCCAATACTAATCCAATAGCGTATGCTGTTACTTGTAGCACTATAATCCAGGTACCAAATTCTGCATTAGTTAATATTAGGTTTAGCTGTGAGTGTTAGAATATCTCTATTAAAATTTATTGAAACATAAAATTTTAATAGGCAGTCCTGGATTACCACAGGGTTGCATTTAGGGTCCTTCTATCTAAGGGCAGTAGAATATGGCAGATGAGAACATGATTTTTGGTGCAATAATGACTTTGTCCAAGTCTTGCTTCACTACTTACAATCTGTATGACCTAAGACTTAGAATTCTATCTTTGTGGGCTTCAATTTTTGCAACTATAAAATTGAGATAATATTAAATAGCTCACAGGGTTGTTGTGAGAATTAAGCAGCTTAATACATATAGTGAACTCAGAACACTTCCAGGTACAGAGTAAATTATATACATGTGAACATGTGATCAGTTAGCTTTTGCTATGCAATAACCATCCTAAAACTAGTGTTTTAAAATATCAAGCCTTTATGTTGCTCACTTTTCTTCGAGTTAGCAAATTGGGCTGGTTTGGGATGAGCCTGGCTGATACCTAGGTGGGGTTTGCTCGTCAGTCTACGGTCAGTTGGTAGGTTCACTGGAGCTGGCTTGTTTATCATGAGAAAGCTGGCCCTTTATTGATGTGTTTGCTCATCCTCCAGAGACTTGGAATGAGAGTCTTCACATGGCAGTGGTGGCATGGGTATTAAAAGCAGACAAGAAAGGGCAAGTTTTAGTGTACATTTTTCCAAATCTGCGCTTGTATCATGTTTGCACCTGTCACCCTAGCCAGAGGGAAAAGCAAGTTCATCCCATATTCAAGAAGTAAAGATTACATAGTCACTGATGGGGGATGAGTTATGAAGTCATATTGCAAGGGTAGAAGAAAAATTTATAGCCATATTTGCAGCTGATTACCACTATTATTGCTATTGTGTTGAGCTCTACCATGAATCGTCTCATTCTCAAATTAATGTGACAATCCAGTTCCAGCCATCAAACTTTGCATTCCAAGAGTAGGATGACAATGGAGAATTAAGGTTATAATAGAATTAAAGTTGCTAATCAGCTGACCTTGACTTGAGGAAATTATCCTGTATTATCTAGATGAGTCCAGTGTAATAACAAAGGTATTTGTAAGTGAAAGAGGAGGCTGGAGAGTCAATGTCAGAGTCACAGAGAATTGAGGATAGTATTCTGCTGACTTTGAAGATGAAAATGTCTACTTTATGTTGAACTCCAATTGGAACAACGGGTTGTATCTTTGAGCACTTGTTATATTCCTAATAATGTGTTACTAAAAGCAATTAATGTAAAAGAAAATAAATAAAGAATATGCACAACATATGTTCTTCTTCTAATAGATACTTACCCAAAATAAATTATCATGGTTAGTAAGCACTTCAGCCATAGTTTTGTTATGATAATTGTTATTAGTATTCTGCTTTTACAGATGCAGTGATTGAGGCTCAGGAAAGTTAATTAATTTCCACAGCCACATACCTGGCAAGTTGATTTAGAATTAGTACCAAGGTTTTTCTGAATCCAAAGTCCATACTCTTCCTCTCATGCTTATGAAAAAGGTTTTTGTTAGCCTCTGGGTAACTGAAGGATATTCTCTAGGCCCTCATCTTCCCTTCTCTACCTTTATTTTCAAGGCAAATGAGGACCAATCTTTAAAATTGAAGCTATTTTTCTAGGCCTCAATTCTCCCTTTGGGTGACACTTTAAAAGGAGGAAAAAAATCAATCACTTGGGTGCAAGCTTCAATTTTTAATAAAAACTTTATTGAAATATAATCAGCTGTTATAAAATTCACTTTTAGTGGTTTTTTTTTAGCATATTACAGAGTTGTGTAACCATAACCACTACTTAGTTTTTAATATTTTATCACCCCAAAAAGAAACTCTGTAATCATTAGCTATCACCCCTATCCATCACATTCCCTCTAGTCTCTGGCAACCACATGTCTACTTTCTGTCTTTATAGATTTTCCTGTACTGGACATTTCATATAAATGGAATTATAAAATATGTAAACTTTTGTGACTGGCTTCTTCCACTTAGCACAATTTCATGTTCATCCACATTGTAGCATGTAGTACTTTATTCTTTTTATTGCTTGTTATGCCATCTTTTCTTTAATAATAAAAATGCGATCCATCAAATCAGAGCAAATCATATATTTGATAAGGAACTTATATTGCTTATCAGTTTAAGGACATTTGGATTGATTACACTCTTTGGCTATTATGAATAGTGCTTATATGAACATATGTGTACAAGTTCTTATATAGTCATAATGTCTTTCTCTAGGATATTTACCTAGGAGTGGAATTGCTATTTACTATGATAATTATATATTTAGCCTTTTAAGAAACTCCTAAGCTGTAAGTGGTTGGAACACTTTACATCTCACTAACAATGTGTGAGGTTTCCAGTTTCTCCACATCATTGCCAACATTTGTTACTGTCTGTCTTTTTGATTATAGCTATTCCACTGAGTGTGAAGTGGTATCTTGTGGTTTTGATTTACATTTTCCTAATGAAGAATGATGTTAATATTCTTTTCAAGTACTTATTGGCTATATATATACATATATATATATGTATATATATTTGGAGAAATGTTGATTGATATTCCTTGCCCAATATTTAATTGGCATATTTTTCTTTTTTAGCTGAGTTGAAGGTATTGTTTACAAGTTGTTTGTCAATTATATGATTTGTTCCAATTTTACAGATTTTTTTTATTAAGACTTTTTTATTGAGGTATTTTGATTTAAAATGTGTTAGTTTCTGGTGTACAGCAAAGTGATTCAGTTATACACATATACACATATGTTCTTTTTCATATTCTTTTCCATTATGTTTTATTACAGGATATTGAATATAGTTCTCTGTGCTATACAATCCATTCTATGTATAATCGTTTGCATCTGCTAATCCCAAACTCCCAATCCAATCCTTCCCTGCACGCCACCCCTTGGCAACTATAAGTCTGTTGTCTGTCTGTGAGTCTCTTTCTGTTTTGTAAATAAGTTCATTTGTGTCATATTTTAGGTTCCACATAGAAGTGATATCATATGGCATTTGTCTTTCTTTTTCTGACTTACTTCACTTAGTATGATAATTTCTAGGTCCACCCATGTGGACCAGCCATGGCATTATTTCATTCTTTTTTTTATGGCTAAGTAATGTACCACTGTATATATATATACCACATCTTCTTTATCCATTCATCTGTCTATGGACATTGTTTCAGTTTGTTTCTGTGTCTTGGCTCTTGTAAATAATGCTGCTATGAACACAGGGGTGCATGTATCTTTTAGAATTATAGTTTCGTATTAAGACATTTTTTAAATGATTAAGACATCATTATCACACAAAGTCCATAGTTTACCTTGTGGTGCACTCTTGGTGCTATACACTCTATGAGTTTGGACAAGTGAATACTGACATGGATTGTTATTATGGTATCATACAGAGTATTTTCACTGTCCTGAAATCCTTTGTTCTCTGCCTATTCATTCCTCCCACTTTTCCACCTCTACCAACAATCCCAGGCAACTGCTGATCTTTTTATTGTCTCCATAGTGTTGCCTTTTCCAGAATGTCATACAGTTGGCATCATATAGCATGTAGTCTTTTCAGATTGACTTTTTCACTTAGTAATATACATTTAGGGTTTTGCAATGTCTTTTCATGGCTTGATAGCTCATTCTTTTTTATCAGTGTATATTATTCCATTGTTTGGATGTACCACTATTTATTTATCCGCTCACTTACTGAAGGACATCTTAGTTATTTCCAAGTTTTAGCAATAATGAGTAAAGCAGTGATAAACATCTGTGTGCAGGTTTTTGTGTGAACATAAATTTTCAACACCTTTGGGTAAATACCATGGAACACAATTGCTGGATTGTATGGTAAAAGTATGTTTATTTTTGTAAGAAGCTACTAAACTGTCCTCTTAACTGGCTGTGCCATTTTGTATTCCCACTAACAATGTATCAGTGTTCCTATTGCTCCATATCCTCACCAGCATTTGGTATTCTCAGTCTTCTAGATTTTGGTCATTCTAATAGGTGTGTAGGGGTAGCTCATTCTTATTTTAATTTGTATTTCCCTGATCACATGTGATATGGATCATCTTTTCATGTTTATTTGCCATCTGTATCCCTTCTTTTGGTGAGGTGTCTTTTATGGTCTTTGTCTCATTTTTAATCAGGTTGTTTTCTTATTGTTGAGTTTAAGTGTTGTTGGTATATTGTATGTAACAGTCCTTTATAAGATGTTTTTTGCAAATATTTTCTCCCAGTCTGTTGCTTATCTTCTCTTTCACAGGGCAGATATTTTTAATTTTCATGAAGTTTTGTTTATTAATTATTTCTCTTATGAATAATGCTTTTGATGTTTTATCTAAAAAGTCATTGTCATAACCAAGGTCATGTAAGTTTTCTCCAATGTTATCCATTTTCAACATTTTGCTTTTAATATTTAGGTCTGTGACCTATTTTGAGTTAATTTTTGTGAGGGAAGTATGTCTGTGTCTTGAGTCATTTTTTTCTCCATGTGGATATCCAGTTGTTCCAGCACCATTTGTTGAAGAGACTATCTTTTCTCCATTATATTTCCTTTGCTCCATTATCAAAGACCAGATGACTATATGTGTGGGATTTTGTTCCTGGTCTCTCTATTATATTTCATTGATATATGTATATTCTTTTGCCATTACCACACTGTTTTGATTACCATGGCTTTATAGTAAGTCTTGAAGTCAGGTAGTATCAGTAATATTGCTTTGTTCTCCTCCATTAATTTTGTGTTGGCTATTCTGGCCTCTCCATACAAACTTTAGAAGATTGAGATTGCATGGTATCTATAGATCAAGTTGGAAAGGACTGACATTTTGATAATATTGAATTCTCCTATCCATGAACATGGAATACCTCTCCATTTTTTTGGTTGTTTTTTGACTTCATGTATCAGACTTCTGTAGTTTCCCCATATATATCTTGAACATATTTTATTAGATTTATACCTAACTACTTCACTTTTCCAGGTGCTAATGTAAATGGTATTGGTTTTAATTTCAATATCCACTTGTTCATTGCTGGTACATATGGAATTGATCGACTTTTGTATATTAACCTTGTATGTTGCAACCTTGCTATAATGCCTTATTAGCTCCAGGATGTTTCCATCAATTTTTTCAAATTTTCTACATAGATGATCATGTCATCTTCAAACAAAGAGAGAATTATGTCTTCCTTCCCAGTCTGTATACTTTTTATTTCCTTTTCTTATCTTATTACAATAGCTAGAACTTCCAGTATGATGTTGAAAAGGAGTGGTCAGAAGGGACATCATTGCCTTGTACCTAATCTTAGTTAGAAAGCTTCAAGTTTATCACCATTAATTATGATGTTAGTTGTAGGACTTTTTTAGATATTCTTTATCAAATTGAGGAAGTTTCCATCTATTCTTAGCTTCCTGCGATTTTTTATCATAAGTGGGTGGTGGATTTTGTTGAATCCTTTTTTTATTTATTGATATAATCATGTGATTTTGTTTGTTTCAGTTTGTTGATGTGTTGCATTACATTAATTGATTTTTGAATGTTGAACTAGCTTTGCATGCCTGAGATAAATTTCACTTGGTCTTGGTCTACAATTCTTTTTATACATTGTTGGATTCAATATGCTAATATTTTTCAAGGAGTTTTGTGTCAGTGTTCATGAGAGAAATTGGTCTGTAATTTTCTTTTAACATGTTTGTCAGGTTTTGGTAATAAGGTAATGTTGGCCTCCTAGAATGAGTTGGGAAGTATGTATTTCCTCTGCTTCTATTCTCTGAAAAAGATTGTATAGAACTGATATAAATTCTTCCTTAAATATTTGGTAGAATTCACCAGTGTACACTTATGGGCCTGCTACTTTCTGTCTTGGAAAATTATTTATCATTGTTTCAATTTCTTTAGTAAATACAGGCCTATTCAGATTGACTATTTCTTCTTGTATGAATTTTGGTGAATTGTATTCTTGAAGGAATTGGTCCATTTCATCTAGCTTATCAAAGTTGTGTTCATGGAGTTTTTCATAGTATTCCTTTATTATCCATTTAATGTCTATAGGGTATGTAGTGATGTCCCTCTTTCATTTCTAATATTAGTTTTTGTGTTCTTTCTTCTTTTCTTTGTTAACCTAGCTGCAGTCTTATCAATTGTATTGACCTCTTCAAAGAACATGTGTTTGGTTTCTTTATTTTCTATATTGATTTCCTGTTTTCAATTTCACTGATTTCTACTCTAATTCTTATTTCTAATTTTTTAACTCTGCAGCATGACATTGCTTTTATTATATCAGTTGTAACTCTTCCATTCAGAAATTGGAGACCATCTTCTCATTAAGTTGTTATTCCCTCCTTTTCCCTCAGCTTACAGATAATTTGGGTGCTTTATAAACACTTAAATTATATGTACATGAAAATTTTATAATAACTTGTACAAATTGTCTTTTTCTAAAAATTATCAAACATGCTATTCAAACATTTAATTTGTAGCTTACATGTTTATGACTTCTGAAAATAAAATAAAACTTTTACCATAATATTTTTGTGTTATAAAAAAATTCTACATAGGGCTTCCCTGGTGGCACAGTGGTTAAGAGTCCACCTGCCAATGCAGGGGACACGAGTTCGAGTCCTGGTCCAGAAGATCCCACATGCCACAGAGCAACAAAGCCCATGAGCCAAAACTGCTGAGCCTGTGATCTAGAGCCCATGAGCCACAACTACTAAGCCTGCATGTTGCAACTACTGAAGCGCATGTGCCTAGAGCCCATGCTCCGCTACAAGAGAAGCCACCGCAATGAGAAGCCTGTGCACTACAACAAAGAGTAGCCCCTGCTCACCACAACTAGAGAAAGCCCATGTGCAGCAACAAAAACCCAATGCAGCCAAAAATAAAATAAATTAATTTTTTAAAAAGTAAAGCTTTTCTCTTTATAATAAGACAAAAACATTTTCATTAAAAAAATTCTACATACATGCATATGATCAAAATATAATACTTTTCTCATTTGGGAAATTCCTATGCACAGTAAGTAAAAAAATAAAAAGTGCCCAAATATATCAATTTATCCACTATTAAGATTACTGGGTGCCACCTATTGTTGAATTTTTACAAGTGCTAACTTTACAAATTCAAAATTGTTATTAAAATCTGGGTTCCAAAAACTGAGTTTTGAGAATGCTTTTCTTGTTGGTATGTTTATACTGACAAAATAAGATCATGAAAAGAATACACATGGTATCAAAATTAGCATAAAATAGCCACATGTCACTTAAATATGTAAAACAGAATTATCATTTCTTACTTCAAATGCAGATTTCTGCCTCCCTTAAATTGTGTCAAAATCTCAAAGGAATATCTAGGTAACTAGAGTATATAGAAAGACACCGTACAGTCAACAATCTAATCAAAACTATGGCTTAATCATACTCCATAATGAGTGTAAGGCAAATGGCTTATTCAAAACTTCCATTTACTTACTGGAAGTAGTCAAAGTCAAAAAGAGATTTTTTTTTTTTTTTAACATCTTTATTGGAGTATAACTGTTTTACAATAGTGTGTTAGTTTCTCCTTTACAACAAAGTGAATCAGTTATACATATACATATGTTCCCATATCTCTTCCCTCTTGCGTCTCCCACCCTCCCTATCCCACCCCTCTCATGGTCACAAAGCACAGAGGTGATCTCCCTGTGCTATGCGGCAGCTTCCCACTAGCTATCTAATTTACATTTGGTAGTGCATATATGTCCCTGCCACTCTCTCACTTCGTCACAGCTTACCCTTCCCCCTCCCCACGTCCTCAAGTCCATGCTCTAGTAGGTCTGTGTTTTATTCCCATCCTACCACTAATCTCTTCATGACATTTTTTTTCTTAGATTACATATATATGTGTTAGCATACGGTATTTGTTTTCCTCCTTCTGACTTACTTCACTGTGTATGACAGACTCCAGATCTATCCACCTCATTACAAATAACTCAGTTTCATTTCTTTTTATGGCTGAGTAATATTCCATTGTATATATGTGCCACATCTTCTTTATCCATTCATCTGTTGATGGACAGTTAGGTTGCTTCCATGTCCTGGCTATTGTAAATAGAGCTGCAATGAACATTGGGGTGCATGTGTCTTTTTGAATTATGGTT
>NC_041214.2:110248403-110249278 GCF_002837175.3 Physeter macrocephalus | reverse complement strand
GGAAGGAAGAAAGGAAGAAAGAAAGGGAGAAGACAAAATAAAGTAGGATAAAATATAGTTATTAAAATAAACAATAAAAAATAATTATTAAGAAAAATTTCTATTAAAAGAAAAAACAAAAAAATGGGTTGCACTAACCCTAGGACAAATGGTGGAAACAAAACTATACAGACAAAATCTCACACAGCAGCACACACATACACACTCATAAAAAGAAAAAAGGGGAAAATAATAGTATATCTTGCTCCCAAAGTCCACCTCCTCAACTTGGGATATTTCGCTGTCTATTCAGGTTTTCCACAGATGCAGGGCACTTCAAGTTGATTGTGGAGCTTTAATCCGCTGCTTCTGAGGCTGCTGGCTCGCGCCCGTTTCTGGAGCTCCTTTACGCGGTGCCCTTAATCCCCTCTCCTCGCGCCCCAGGAAGCAAAGAGGCAAGAAAGAGCCTCCTGTCTCTTCAGCATCTCCGCGCCTGTTTCTGGAGCTCCTTTATGTGGTATGCTTAATCCCCTCTCCTCTCGCACCAGGAGACAAAGAGACAAAAAAAAAAGTCTCTTGTCTCTTCGGCAGCTCCGCGCCAGTTTCTGGAGCTCCCTTAAGCAGCGCGCTTAAACCCCTTCCTCGCGCACCAGGAAGCAAAGAGGGAAGAAAAGGTCTCTTGCCTCTTCGGCAGCTCCAGACTTCAACCGGACTCCCTCCCGGCTAGCCGTGGCGCACTAGCCCCTTCAGGCTGTTTTCACTCTGCCAACTCCACACCTTTCCCTGGGATCCGACTAAAGTCCGAGCCTCAGCTCCCAGCCCCCGCCCGCCCCGGCCGGTGAGCAGACAAGCCTCTCGGGCTGGTGAGTGCCGGTCGGCACCGATCCTCTGTGCGG
>NC_041214.2:110202430-110248272 GCF_002837175.3 Physeter macrocephalus | reverse complement strand
TCCCTATTCTTTGTCTGTTTATTCTTTTTTCTTTTGCCTACCCAGGTGCGTGGGGGGTTTCTTGCCTTTTGTGAGGTCTGAGGTCTTCTGCCAGCGTTCGGTGGGTGTTCTATAGGAGAAGTTCCACGTGTAGCTGTATTTCTGATGTATCTGTGAGGAGGAAGGTGATCTCCGCGTCTTACTCTTCCGCCATCTTGCCTGCAGTCTATGCTCTTCTTTAACCCTGATAAATTTTCTTGCTTTGAAGTCTGCTTAGACTGAAATTAGTATAGCTACTCCTGCTTGCTTTTGATTAGTGTTAGATGGTATGTTTTCCTCCATTCACCTACTTTTAATCTCTGTGTCTATATTTAAAGTTAGTTTCTTGTAGGCAACATATAATTGAGTCTTGTTTTTTTGCTCCACTCTGACAGTCTGTGTAATTGGCACATTTAGCCTATTGACTACAAAGTGATTATTGACATAGTTTGATTAATATTTACTGTATTCCTTATTGTTTTCTATTTGTTGCCTTTATTTTTTTCTATTTTTGTTTTCCATGCTTTTTCTGCCTTTTGTGGTTTTAGTTAAGAATTTTATATGATTCCATTTTCTGTCTTAGCTTTTATTTATTATGCTTCTTTTTTTTTCTTTTTTTTTTAAGCAGTCACCCTGGAGTTCGCAACATACATACACAGGTAATCCAGATCCACTTCCAAATAACATTGCATCACTTCATAGGTAGTATATCTTCTAATAACAAAATAATTCTAATTCATCCCTTTTGTGCTTTTTAAATTGCTGTCATTCATTTCACTTATATATAAGCATGCACAAACATGTATAAATACATAAGATATATACATAAGCATACATAATCTATACATCATTGGTATTATTTTGAACAAACGGTTGTTAAATCAAGAATAAGAAAAACAGCAGATTTTACTTTACCTTCACTGACTACTTTTTCAATATTCTTCCTTACTTTATATAGATCTGAATTTCTGACCTATATTATTTTTCTTCTCTTTAAAGATCTTTTCTTTCCCAGCTTTACTGAGATATAATTTATATATAGCACTGCATAAGATTAAGATGTACAATGTGATGATTTGATATACATAGATAATGATGATTAGAAAATTATTACATAGACATGATTACCACAAAAGTTAGTTAACATATCCATCACATCCATCACTTCATAGAATTACTTTTTTTTTTTTTTGGTGGTGAGAAATTTTAAGATTTACTCTCTTTGCATCTTTTAAGTATACAGTACACTATTGTTAAAACTACTCATCATGCTTTACATTAGATCCTCAGAAGTTATTCATCTTATAATTGGAAGATGTACCCTTTAACAACTTTCACCTATTTCCCCAACCTTGCACACTTCCCTCCATCCCTGGCAACCAACAATCCACTCTGTTTCTATGTGGGTTTTTGTTGTTGTTGTTGTTTATATTCCACATAAGAGTGAGATTACACAACATTTGTCTTTCTCTGTTTGATTTATTTCACATAATGTAATACCCTCAAGTTTCATTCATGTTGTCACAAATTACAGGATTTCTTTCTCTCTGGAGGTCTTACAGTTTCAGGTTTTATGTATGTCTTTAATCTATTTTGAGTTAATTTTTGTGAGATAGGAGTCCAGTTTTATTCTTTTACATGTTAATATTCAGTTTTTCCACTACCATTTGTTGAAGAGACATTTTCCTTTTGAATATGCTTGGTTTCCTTGTCAAGTAATAGTTGACCATATATGTGTGATCTTATTTCTGAGCTCTCAGTTCTGTTTCATTGGTCTATGTGTCTGTTTTTATGACGGTATCATAGCTTTAAAGTGTAATTTGAAATCAGGAAGTGTGACGCCTGCAGCTTTGTTCTTTCTGAAGATTGCTTTGGCTATTTAAGGTCTTTTGTGGCTCCAAACTAATTTTAGGATTGTTTTTTCAGTTCTGTTTAAAATGCCATTGAAAATTTGATAAGGATTTTATTAAATCTATAGATGAGTTTGGGTAGTAGGTCCATGAAGTTTTAAAAAGATTAATTCTCTGATCTATAAACATGGGATATCTTTCCATTTATTTGTCTTATTCAATTTCTTTCATGAATGTCTTATAGTTTTCAAGGTACAGACCTTTCACCTCCTTGGTTAAATTTATTCCCAAGTATTTTGTTTTTTATTTTATTGTTAATGAGATTATTTAGTTCTTTTATAGACAGTTTGTTGTTAATATATAAAAATGAAACTGATTTTCTTAAATTGAAGTGTAGTTGATTTACAATATTGTACTAGTTTCAGGTATAGAGCAAAGTGATTCAGATCCTTTTTCTTTTTTCAGAGTCTTTCCATAACAGGTTATTACATTGAATATTGTTCCATGTGCTATACAGTAAATCCTGGTTGTTTTTCTATTTTTTTATATAATAGTGTGTATCTGATAATCCCATACTCTTAATTTATCCATCCCCTGCACCCTGCTTTCTCCTTTGGTAACCATACATTTGTCTTCTATGTCTGTGAGTCTTTCTTTTTGTAAATAAATTCCTTTTATCATTATATAGTGTCCTTCTCTGTCTTTATGGTCTTGGTCTTAAAGTCTATTTTGTCTGATATGAGTATTGCTACCCCCATTTTCTTGTCATTTCCATTTGCATGAAACATCTTTTTCCACCCCCCCCTCACTTTTAATCTATGTATCTCGCCCAAAAGTAAGTCTCTTGTAGGCAGAATATTGTAGGTTCTTGGTTTTTTAAAATCTAATCTTCCATTCCATGTCTTTTGATCAGAGCATTTAGTCCACTGACATTTAAAGTAATTATTGATAAATATTTATTGCCATTTTAAACCTTGTTTTCCAGTTGATTTTGTATTTCTTCTTTGTTCCTTTGTTCTTTTATGTTTCTCCTTTTGTAGGTTGATGGTTTTCTTTTGTAGTATGCTTCAGTTCTTCTTTTTGGTTTTTGTGATTCTTACTATATGTTTTTTATATGTAGTTACTCTGGTTTTCAAGTATGTTAACCCATAACTATACCTACTTGCTTTAGACCAATAGTCATATAAGTTCAAACATATTCTAAAAGATCTACTTTTTTTTACTCTCCTCCCCTACATTTTGTGATTTTTGATGTCCTATTTTACGTCTTTACTTTTATCCTTTTGCTATTCATTGTAGTTATAATTGCTTTTACAAATGTTTTTGGTTGTTTTTTAATCTCTGTACTGGCTTAAGTGATCCTCAATCCTTTTCTATATTTACCTTTCCTATTGTGTTTTCTCCCTTTCCTATTGATTCTTTTTTTCTATTTAGAGAATAACTTTCAATATTTCTTTCAGGTTAGGTTTAGTATTGCTGTATTCTTTTAGTTTTTGCTTTTCTGAGAAATTCTTAGTTTCTCCTTCTATTCTAAATAATTACCTTGCTGTGTTGATATCCTAGGTTTATAGGTTTTTCCCTTTCAGGACTTTGAATATATCATGCCACTCCCTTCTGACCTGCTAAGTTTTTGTAGAGAAATCAGCTGATTGCCTTATGAGGGTTCCCTCATAACTGACTCTTTGTTTTTTCTCTTGCTGTCTTTAGAATGCTCTGTTTAACATTTGCCATTTTAATTATGATATGTCTTGGTGTGTGTCTGTTTGGGTTCATCTTGTTTGGGGCCCTCTGTACTTTCTATAACTGGGTATCTGTCCTTCTTTAGGTTTGGGAAGTTTTTAACCATAATTTCTTCAAATACATTTTCAATTCCCTTTCTCTTTCTTCTCCTTCTGAAACCCCTATTATGCAAAGGTTGGCATGCTTTATATTATCCCATAGATCTCATATGTTGCTTTCTTTTTTTTTTTTTTTTTTTTCATTTGTCTTTCTGTCTGATGTTCTGATTGGGTGACTTCCATTATTCTATCTTCCAGATCACTTACTTGCTGTTCTGCATTATTTAGTCTGCTATTCATTTCCTTTAGCTGGTTGGTTTTTATCTCAGCAACTGAGTTGTCTAATTTTGATTGGTTCCTCTTTATAGTTTCTAGTTTCCTCTTACAGTGATCTGCATTTCTATTGATAATCTTTCTTAATTCCTTTAACATTTTTATTACCTCCTTTTTGAACTCTGACTCTGGTAGACTGGAGAGGTCTCTTTCATTATTCTTTTGGGGGATCTTTCTTGTTCTTTAAATTGAGAGTATTTCCTCTTCTTTTTCATTTTGCTTATATTTCTCTGTCTCTATGAATTTAGGAGAAAGTTATCTACTATAGTCTTGTAGGGCTGTTTTTATGTGGGAGCATCCCTGTGTTGACTGTGTGAGTCCATTATTTTTGGTGTGAGGGATGTTTTTGGTACAGATGCTTGCCATGTCTTTCCTCAGAGTGTGCTGGCCACTGATTGTCCCCTTGTTTGGGGGTGTGTTTGGTGTTATGGTGACCATAGCCTGCACTGGATGTTGGGCAGGTCCTCATCTTTGCTCTTTGGCTGTCACAGCCTTGTTGTAGGGTAGGTTACGCTCCCCAGTTGTGAGGTAGGCAGGACTGGAGCACTCACACTGGGAAAGGAGCTGCTTTGTATTCTTCCCCAGGGCTGTCCACCAGGAATGCGAGTCTGTGATGCTGCTCGCCACCTGCTGTGTGTGCCAACAGTCTGCTGCTGCTAGACCAGCCACTGGACCTGTCCCTGCTGAGGAAGAGCTGATAATTGGCTCTGATGTCAGCCCTGCCTCCAGCCTGTGCATGGTCACAAAGCCTGCCCCTGCTGGAGCTGCACCCTGCCATGAGCATGCTGACAGCTGGGGGTCTTATGGCAGACCCACACCCCACCCTGTGTGCACTGGTGATGGGTCTTCTATGGGGGACCTGTGCCCCATCTTGCACACTTTAACAGTGGTGGCCCAGACCACACTCCAGGTCCTTTGGGCTGTCACTAAGCAGCTAAACTGTGTCCTCTCCCAGGGTCTGTGTGCTGAAACCCAAGTTTCAACACCTGGCCACTGCAGGAACTAGCAGGCACACGTTATGGGCTGGGAAATGTGGTGGTATGGTAGCTGTCGGTACCAGTCTCTGCCCTGATTGTTAGCAAGACAACACCTGTACATTTCTCTCGAGCAAAATCCAGGCCACTCCAGCTCCCTATCTGCCTTGGTGGACCTCCTGGTCAGTAAAAAGGGTTCCCAGGGTGAGGGAATCTTTCCTCTTTCACAGCTCCCTCCCAGGTGTGCAGGTCCCACTCCGATTCCTTAGGTGGGGATCTTTCTTTGGTTGTATAAAATACCTTTTGCCAGCTTTCAGTTAGTTTTCTGTGAGAATTGTTTTCACATGTAGATGTATTTTTGATGTGTTTGCTGAGGAAAGTGACTTCCATGTTTTTCTATTCTGTCATCTTGATCTCTGCCCCCAGTGCAACAGATTTTCTGTATGTTGATTTTTATTTCTGTAATTTTACTCAATGTGTTTAATAGTTTTAAGTTTTTGGTGGAATCTTTAGGATATTTTATATATAAAATCTTATAATCTGCAAAAAGAGACAATTTTACTTCTTCCATTCCAATTTTGATGCCATTTATTTACTAATATATCTGTTTATTTTTTATTTACTTATTATTTATTTTAACTTGTTGTTCTGGCTAGGGCTGCCAGTACTGTTAAATAAGATTAGTGAGAGTGGCCACACCCTTGTCCCTGATTTTAGGAGAACAGCTTTCAGCTTTTTACCATTGAGTATGATGTTGACAGTGAGCTTGTTATAAACGGCCTGTATTATATTGAGGTACAGTCCTTCTGTACTCAATTTATTGAGAATTTTTTCATGAAAGAATATTGTTAAATGCTTTTTCTGCATCCATTGAGATAGTAATATGATTTTATCTTTCATTCTTTTAATGTGATGTATCATATTGATTATGCATTTTGAACATTTGTAAATTCCAGTGATTAATCCCACTTGATTATGGTGTATGATTCTTTTAGGGTCCTATCGAACTGAGTTCAGTAGTATTCTGTAGGGGGGGTTTTGATTAGTGATCTTTACTCATTATTTGCCTATTCAGATTTTTTATTTCTTCATGATTCAGTCTTGGTAAATTGTATATGTCTAGGGATATATCCATTTCTTCTACATTGTTCTGAAAGAACTCCTTTTTATGTTACTTGTAAGTCAGGTCTGCTGGCAACAAATTCCCTCAGTGTTTATTTGTGAGAAAATATTTCTCCTTCACTTTTGATGCAAGATTTTGTAGTGTACACAATTCCAGTTTGGTGGAGTTTTTTTCTCTGAACAGTTTAAATATTTCACTCTACTTTCTTCCTGCTTGCATAGTTTCTGAGGAGACATCAGATGTAATTCTTATCTTATTCCGTCATATGTAAGGTGTTTTATTCCTCTGGCTTCTCTCAGGACTATATCTTTGATTTTCTGTAGTTTGAAATAATATGCTTTGGTGTAGATTATTTATTTATTTGCATTTATCCTGCTTGGTATTCTGTGTTTCTTGAGTCTGTGATTTGGGGTCTGACATTAATTTAGGGTAAATTCTCAGTCATTATTATTTCAAATATTTCTTCCATTTCTTTCCCTCTTTCTTCCCTTTCTGATCTTATCATTATGCATATGTTACACCTTTTGCAGTTGTCTCACAATCCTTGGATATGCTGTCCTGTTTTTCTTTTTTTTTTTTTTAATCTTTGTTTTCTTTGCTTTCCAATGATTCTATTGATATATCTCTAACTCAAAGATTCTTTCCTCAGCTGCACCCAGTCTACTAAAAAAGCCCATCAAGCATCTTCATTTCTGTTTCAGTATTTTTTTAATCTTTAGCATTTCTTTCTGGTTCTTTCTTAGGATTTCCACCTCTCTGCTTTTATTGCCCATCTGTTCTTGCATGCTGTCTAATTTATCCATCAGAATACTTAGCATATTAATCATAGTTGTTTTAAATTTCTGGTCTTATAATTCCAACATTCCTGCTATGTCCGGTTCTGATACTTGCTCTCTCTATTAAAATTGAGGTTTTTGCATTTTGGTGTGTCTTTTAACTTTTGTCTTGATAGCCAGACATTGTGTACTGGGTAAAAAGAACTGCTGTAAATAGGCCTTTAAAAATGTGGTGGTGAGATATAAAGGGAGGGAAACCAATCTATAGACCTAATATTAGGTTTCAGTCTTTTAGTGAACCTATGCCTGTAGACTGTGAACTTCAAAAGAGTTTTTCAGTATTTTTTTTTTCTTCCCTCCTCGGGTGGGATAGGTTGGTAGAGTAGGTTTGAGTTGGGTGTTTCCCTTCCTCAGTAGAGTGAAGCTCTAATGATATCCCAACAAGTTAGGCACTGGTTAACTAGTTTTCCCTGAGGGAAGAACTGTTAAGAAGAACAAAGTGCTCTGGGGTATTTAAAGTGGCTCCTTTTTCCCTTTCCCTGCCTGAAGCAGGAGGGTTTTTTTTTTTCTGATATGTACTATGGAAACTTGATCAGTTTCCTGGTGGTAAATTTTATAATATCATGGGGGCCATCTAAGAATAGGTTCCCCTGGTAATTTTAACTCTCAGACTTGTTCACACTGAGCCTCCAGCAATTCAACAATTACATTTTTTTTTGGTAAACATCTTTACTGGAGTATAATTGCTTTACAATAGTGTGTTAGTTTCTGCTTTATAACAAAGTGAATCATTTTATGGTTCCTTTCTCCTGCGTTGCTGGTTCCCTGATGTTTCTGCTTCTGTGTCTCTCCTCCTCCAGTAAGCTGAGACTCCTTTTACTCATCTGTCTGTCTCTCCAATATTTGGGGCATCAGTTTTCCTTGTGTTCTACTTTCTCTTACAGATCCAAGGAGAGTTGTCAAGTTTTTAGTCTGTTCAGCATTTTACTTATTGGTAGGATGGAGTGACAACAGAAGCTCCTTACATGTGAAACTGAAAATCCTAATTACCTGGATTGTTTTTTCACTTTTCTGATACTGTCTTTTGAAGCATGAATGATTTTTAATTTTGATGAAGCCCAATTTACCTCTTTTATTCTTTGGTTGCTTAAGCTTTTGGTGTCATGTCTAAGAAACTGTGGCCTGACTCAAGATAATTGAGATTCAGTCTAGCGTTTTCTTCTATGAGTTTTATAATTTTACCTCTTACATTTAAGTCTATAATCCATTTTAAATTAATTTTTGTACATGCTATGGCATTGGTACACAACTTTATTCTTTTGTAACAGGCTGCTCCAGAACCTTTTTTTTTTTGAATTTATAGTTATTTTTGCACATCTTCTTTAGGTTCTTACATGAGACAAACATACTTCCTTAGAAATAATCTTTTTATTCTGTTCCACAAACAAAAAGAAATTTTTTAAAAATGGGATGGGAAATCAAGTTTTACCTTAGGTACTATATTAATCATATTATATCATCTGACTCTTCTCAACAGTGGATGTGTTCTGCTTTTTCTTAAAATAAGTGCTATAAGAACTGAAATTTAGTTTGGGTTCTGTGGCATGCTTTATTCATAAGTAAGTTAAACTTTAGTTAGATGTAGGCACAGGCTATCCCTGTGGAATTTGGCATGAAGACACAACTACCAATAAGAATTATTTTTTCCCACTTGTCTCGTCTGTGCATATATTTTATCAAGGGCTTTGTAAGAGTGGGTATGTATAGATAGTCAAGGGCAGGATTTAGGCATTTTTGGATTCCATAGCCCATAAGACATCTTTGTTCATCTAATTTCAGTTGTTGTGCCTATATGAAAAAAATATATTAATGGAGATAAAGCAAGTATGTATGAAAGGACTATTACCAAAATATGAAGTACAATTATAGAAATAAACAATAAAGTAGATTACAATAGGCAGTACTTGTATATACAAATTGTAGGCTAAGAAAAAGGAAATATAGGTGTAAACAAGCTATGATAAGTATATTCCTCCAGAACACTCTGGTTGGTTCTCCATTTTGGGTACGATATAAACTACTATTCAAATGTAATGTGGAATTTGAGAAAACATAGTCCTTTTGAGGAAAAACAGACCTACTTTTGATTTCTAGCTCTTCTAACTATTTGAATGATGACAGAGTTTTTACTCAATATCTTCCTCAATTTCATCACGAGATAAACTGAAATAGAATACCTCTATTTTATAAATATTTAAAAATTTACTTTATAAGTACTGTGAAATTTCAGTATAATAATATGCAAAATAATTAGTAACATGCCTGATGCAAAGTTGATATATTTAGTGTGCTCAACTCAATCACTATCTCTTTTAAACCCTGTATTCATATTTTTTCCTAACACACTTATCAATCAGGACCTGAATCTATGTTATGTATTTTTAATTTCTTTGTTTCTTGTCTATCTCATCTAAGCTGCATGAACCATGACAGCAGAAGACTTTTCTATTTTGTTCATTTCTGTGACCCACCATTTGGAATCATGCCTGGAACATACTAGGAACACAATAAATATTTGTTGAATAATTGGATAAATGATACTTATTAGTAATAGCATTATTTTAATTTAAGCACTTTAGAATTTAGGATGACACCTGCACATAACCCTCTACTTACTCACTCTGTTTTGTTAGCAAAAGTAAGTACTTGCACCTGACTGATTAAAGTTGCATTTGTTATCTTATTTAAAAAATCAAGCTATTAGAGTGAGACAAAGCTAGAATTTCATGGACATAGTTTAACATTGTAAAGGTAGGAATAACTAAGTAGATATAAATATAATCACTGTTGTTGGTAATTATCAAGATGTTATGGGTTGAAATGTGCCCCCACAAAAGATGTATTGAATTTTTAAATCCCAGTATTGGGTCTTAGCAGAGACTGAATGTCTAATCATGGGCACCAACTTACTATGCAAATTGAGCTGCTCATCATAAACTGAGTGCTATCCAGCCCACCAAACCATAAAATTGGGTGTGCATAGCAGCACTCCAGTATCAAATAGAAGTGGTATGTATGAGATCAAGCTCAGCAGGCCCTGAAGGCATAGGTAAGTTACATAAGGATGTGGCTCAAATGCCCAGAGTATTCACTCCTATTACATTACCTTCTTTTTCCCGGTCCACACCTTTGGCCTCATGGAAGTTCCAATCAATTAACCAAGGAAAAGAAATCTTGGACCTGGTTTACAGATGATTCTGCAGGTGTGCAGGCATCACTTGCAAATGGAGAGTTGTGCCACTACAGGCCCTTTCTGGGACATCCCTGAAGGATAGTGGTGACAGGCAATTCTCCCCATGGGCTAAGCGAGCACAGTCAATGTCCTGTGAGAGGCACAGCATCAAGCCACAGGGGATTATTCTCAGACCTGGACATCTAATGGAAATTGCCCTGCTACATTTTAGCATTGCTTAGGATCCATGCCCTCTTTTGTCCTTCCAATTTCTCTCTTTTGGAATGGGAATATATATACTATGCCTGTCTTACTCTTGTATTTTGGAAGCAAATAATTTGTTGTCTGTTTTCACAGTTTCACAGATGGAGAGGAATTTTGCTTAAGGATGAATAATATCTTGAATCTTATTCAGAACTAACTTAGATGATGAAATTTGGGATTTTAAGTTGTTGATATTTAGATGAGATTTTTCACTGAGAGTTGATGCTGAATGGTTAAGACTTTAGGGCATGTTGGGTTGGGGTAAATGTATTTTGCATGTAGGGAGGCCTTAAATTTGGGGGAGCCAGAGGTGGACTGTTAAAGGTTGTATTGTGTCCCCCTAAAATATGTTGATATTCTAACCCTCAGTTCTTTAGAATGTGGCGTTATTTGAAAATCGGATTGTTGTAGGTGGAAATTATTAAATTAGGATGAGGTTACACCAGAGTAGTGTAAACACTTAATCCAATATGATGAGTGTCCTTAGAAGAAGAGGGCAGACACAGCGGGGGAGAATGCTAAGAAAATATAGAGGCAGAGATAGAACTCAGGCTGCCACAAGCCAAAGAACACCTGAGGCTATCAATAGTCGAAATGGGCAAGGAAATATCCTCCCCTAGATGTTCTGAGAGAGCATGGCCCAGCCAACACCTTGATTTTGGACTTCTGGCCTCCAGAACTTTGGGAGAATAAATATCTGTTGTTTTAAGGCTACCCGTCTGTGATATTTTGTTATGACAGTCCTAGGAAACTAATACATATGCTTTAGATAAATATAACACTTTCTATTTTATGAAGTATTTAATTCTGCATTTATCTAATTGATTCCCATAAAAGCATCCTAAGGAATCATTATCGTCATACAAAAGATAAAAAATTATTCAGTCCAAAGAATCCCAACAATCTTTCTGAGAACTAAAACATATTTTTTCTGCCTTCAATTTCTAAATGGAATTTTAAAATAATAGATTTTAAGTTAAAAGACATCCCCAGGGGTTGGAATAATACAAACAAATTCATATGCATACCAGTTCCCCAGGTAGGTGCTATTGGTGAGAAATGGTGTAAAAAGAGGAAAGAAAATAGGTTAAAAGCTAAGGCAATATCTCTTACCATAATTCCTGTCCTCATAGTGAGGAATATAATGGGCAGTTTCACCACTGTGTCTATAGTTTGTTGAGTATAAATGTGTTTCTCATTAGGGGTGTACTCTGTTAGCCCCAAGTTCAACAAGTAGATTATTGTAGTTTTCACCAGTATGTTCTTAAAAATTACCTTTTGCTGATCTTGAAGATATTGACCTTCTGGTTCTCAATCTTAGTGGCATATCCTCAAGTCTGTAAAGTTCATAGAAAATGTGTGGAGGAAGGTGAAGATATAAAGAAGTAAAGATCTCCTTTACCATCTCGGTAGACTTTACAGATTCATTTGTGTTGAAGAACTTTGCTCTTTAATACAAAATGCTGTCTTAAATCCAACCATGCCAAAGTACATAAGAAAACCTAAACTTAGAAATTTATCTCTGTTATTATCTACGTAAAAGAATGGGGGGCTTCCCTGGTGGCGCAGTGGTTGAGAGTCCACCTGCCGATGCAGGGGACATGGGTTTGTGCCCTGGTCCGGGAAGATCCCACATGCCATGCAGCGGCTGGGCCCATGAGCCATGACCACTGAACCTGAGCGTCTGGAGCCTGTGCTCCACGATGGGAGAGGCCACAACAGTGAGAGGCCCGTGTACCGCAAAAAAACAAAAACAAAAACAAAAAAAGAATGGGGGAAGGAAAATGAGGAATCAAGAGGTTAAGTAATTTATCTGAATTTAAAACATCCAAAACAGAGCAATAAGCCGTTATAAAAATTCATATTCTGAAACTTATAGTCACAGCTAGAAATTACTGGACATTTCTACCAATGATAAATTTTCCTCTCAAGGAGCAGTAGAGAAGAAAACTTTTTTTTTTTGACGAGAACTGTAAGGGTCTGGGATTTTACCCTATTTACAAGATAAGTAATTATCCTATTACTGTTTCATATGGCCTGGCAGAAAACACAGGAGTCCTTGATGGAAGACAAAGGAATTTATTACTCATAGCAAGTGCAGTAGCAAGAAATTCACATTGATTTGCGTTGGTTTTCATGCTCCCCTAACCTATAGGGAGATGTAAAGGGTCCATTGTAGATACCTGCTCACCCAGTGGGCTGTGTTTCCTGGGGAACCCCTGAACTGGGAGGACTTATTGCTTTTACAGTGACCAGAAGCAAGCCTGATCTTTGGGGAGGAATGTTTCCTCCTCAAAGTTGCTTGCTAAGAAATGACCTAGGTAAAAGGCAATCAGAGCCTTGTATTCTTGGCATACCCAGCAACAATGTTCAAGGACATTCAAAGCCCAAAGCAGATCACCTTTCCCAGCAGTCTACCCCTCTCCCCTACAAGTTTTTGGCAGAACTCAAATTTTCAACATGAGTCTGCCACTCTGTCAACCACTCTGATTAATCTAACCAGTAGACTGGTGCAAAATCAATTCTATTTTTCTAACATGGTATTTTGGTTATAATCAACAGGACTCTAAGCATCAGGTCAAACTCAGTACTGACTGACCTCAGTCATACCCCATAAGACACAGAATCAGCCACTGTAAATGTGTCTCAGAGAGGAACTGTATGTCTTACTCTAGACAACCAGGATTTAGTCTGAGGCCAGGCTACTATCCATTATGACCTAGGCAAGGCAGGTTAGACAGACCTACTGATCTTTGGTGTTGCTATAGATAATGTTTATGTTCCCCCGAATTCATATGTTGTAACCTAATCCCCAGTGTAATGGTATTTGGAGATGGAGCCTTTGGGCGATGATTAAGTCATGAGGATAGAGTCCTCATGGTGGAGTTAGTGCACTTAATAAAAGAGTCTCCAAAGAGCTCTCTTGCCCCTTTCACCATGTGAGAACACAGAGAGAAGAAGGCCATCTGTGAACCAAGAAACAGGCCCTCACCATACACTGAATCTGCCAGCACTTTGGTCTTAGACTTCCCAGTTTCCAGAACTATGAGAATTAATGTTTGTTGTTTAAGCCACCCAGTCTATGGCTTTTTGTTATAGTAGTCCAAAAGGACTAAGATAGCTATCAGTGCCAATAATTACAGGGGTAATAGATGAGCCAAAAAGCAACCTCTCTCCCTAATGAAATATATCTTATGGCCAACTTTTTCATGCATACAAACATATAACCTGAAGGGGCATGGGTCACTAGAGTTCATACTGTATTGTCACCATTACATTGGTTTGGTTAAGCCACACAGTCATTGTCACTGAGTACTTGCACCTTCAGTTAATATACATGGCATAATGCAAGGCTACTTAGACATCAGAAGTAAATGAATTTGCATCATTTATATAGAAACAAAGTAGTGGTAACTGAGCACACCAACTTTAGTAGTTACCATTTATAGCATCAACTACAACAGAATAATTCAGCACTGGTCATGTCCACATGAGTGTTTGTTTTTTACAACATGTGGACAGAAATAACAAACCTGACATCAGGTCAGACTGCCAGCCTCAGCTTCAGCTAGATTCAGATAGATCCAGGGAGACAAATAAAACATTAATTGCCCTCTTCCACTCAACACCTCCTAGGGTCTAAGATGTTCACTTTCTAGACACTGGAGTTTTTATATCTCTTCACCAACACAAATTACTGTGTCCCAATTAAGCAGCTATAAATTCACCTTTTTCCTCCAAATCTGCACTTATTTGCACCCAAACCTATCATTCAGAAAGGTTTCGATGGGAATCTGAAATTTTCAAAATAGGTCTATATTACCCCATTTTGTCCTGATCACTACCTAGTTAGCAGTTGAAGTGAGAAGATCTGTCTTTGGAGACAGTCTCATTCAGTAACTGAACTGTGAGGTTGGAAAGGGCAAGAGAGTCAAAAATGTTTACAGGAATGCCCAAGGCCCATGGCAAATTCTCTTTCCAAGATGTCTATCAAGCACCCACTAAATAAAAGTATAGAAGGAGGAAAATTAAATTTAACACAGTCCATTTTTCCCAAGAACTTTCAATGGAACAAGAGGGAAAAAATATATATGAGAAAAAATTTGAATATTAACATATAAAATGGCATAGTAATTGGACTATTTTTTTAAAAAAACAGTTTATCAAGGTATGTTTGATATACAAAAAATTGCACATATTTAATATATACAACTTGATGTATTTAGAGATAAAGTATGCAGCTGTGAATTCATAACAATCAATGTAGTTAACATTTACATCACCTCCAAAAGTTTCTTCCTCTCTTCTTTATTATTACTGTTATGAGAGTCAAAAATATTTACAGGAATGCCCAAGGCCCATGGCAAATTCTCTTTCCAAGATGTCTATCAAGCACCCACTAAATAAAAGTATAGAAGGAGGAAAATTAAATTTAACACAGTCCATTTTTCCCAAGAACTTTCAATGGAACAAGAGGGAAAAATATATATGAGAAAAAATTTGAATATTAACATATAAAATGGCATAGGAATTGGACTATTTTTTTAAAAAAACAGTTTATCAAGGTATGTTTGATATACAAAAAATTGCACATATTTAATATATACAACTTGATGTATTTAGAGATAAAGTATGCAGCTGTGAATTCATAACAATCAATGTAGTTAACATTTACATCACCTCCAAAAGTTTCTTCCTCTCTTCTTTATTATTACTGTTATTATTTATGATAAGAACATTGAACATAAGATCTCTCTTTGCAAACTTTTAAGTATACAACATAATATTGTTATGTTACACAGTAGTTATACAGTATAGTATGAAATACAGTAGATCTCTAGGACTTACTCATCTTGCATAACTAAAGCTTTGTACTCAAAGCTTCCCCCTCTTCCCAGCTCCTGGCAACCACCATTCTACTCTCTGCTTCTATGAGTTTGACTATTTTAGATTCCTCATATATGTAGCATTATGTAGTATTTGTCCTGTGTCTGGCTCACTTTACTTAGCATAATGTCCTCCAGATTCATTTATGTTGTCACCAGTGGAAAGATTTCTTTCTTTTTTAAGGTTGAATCACATTTCATCATGTGTGTATACCACATTTTCCTTATCCATCCATCCATTGATGAATATGTGGGTTGCTTCCATGTCTTGGCTATTGTGAATAATGTTGCAGTGGACATTGGGTGCAGATGTCTTTTTGAGATATTGATTTCAGTTCCTTTGGATATATACTCAGAAAGCAGATTACTGGAAAATATGGTAGTTCTATTTTTAATTATTTGAGGAAACTCCATACTGTTTCCACAGTGATTGCATCAATTTACATTCCCAACAAGATTGTATAAGAGTTTCCTTTTCTTCACTGTTCCTTTCCAGCACTTGTTATCTTTTTGTTTTTGTTTTTGTATAATAGACATCCTAACAGTTGTGAAATGATATCTCATTTTGGTTTTGATTTGTATTTCCCTGATGATTAGTGATGTTGAGCACATTTTCATATACCCATTAGCCATTTGTATGTCTTCTTTAGAGAAATATCTATTCAGTTCCTTTGCTCATTTAAAAATAATGTTATTTGTCTTTTTGCTACTGAGTATAGCATTTTCTTATGTATTTTGTATAATAAGCTTTTATCAAATATATGGTTTGCAAATATTTTCTCCCATTCCACAGGTTGCCCTTTCATTTTGTTGTTTCCTTTCCTGTACAGAAGCTTTTTAGTTTGATATATTCGCACTTGTCTGTTTTTGCCTTTGTTGCCTGTGCTTTCATGTCATATCCAGGAAATCACTGCTAAAGCCAATATCACAAAGCTTTTTACTTATGCTTTCTTCTAGGAGTTTTACAGTTTCAGATCTTAACAATTAAGTCTTTAATCCATTTTGAGTTGATTTTTATATATGGTCTAAGATAAGCGTCCAATTTCATTCTTTTGTATGTTAATACCCAGTTTTCCAACACCATTTATAAAGAGACTATTCTTTCCTCATTTTGTGTTCTTGGCATCCTTGTCAAAGATCAGTGGACCATGTATGCCTGGGTTTATTTCTGGCGTCTCTTTTCTGTCCTATTTGTCTATGTCTGTTTTTATGCTGGTACCACACTCTTTTGGTTACTGTAGTTTTATAGAATATTTTGAAATCAGGAAATGTAATGCCTCTGGTTTTGCTCTTCTTGCCCAAAATAGCTTTGGCTAGTCAGGGTCTGTTTGTGGTTCCACAATAATTTTAGGAGTACTTTTTCTATTACTGCAAAACTGCCATTGGGGTTTTGGTAGGAATTTCATTGAATCTATAGGTAGCTTTGGGTAGTATGGACATTTTAACAATATTAAGTCTTCCAATCTATGAACACAAGTTATCTTTCCATTTATTTGTGTCTTCTATAATTTTTTCATCAGTGTTTTATGACTTTTTATACAAATCTTTCTTGGTTAAGTTTATATGTAAGAATTTTATTTTTATTGATGCTATCATAACTGTGATTGTTTTCTTGCTTTTCAGACAGTCTGTTGTTAGTGTATAAAAATGTAACTGATTTTTTTAATATCGATTTTGTACCCTGAAACTTTGCTGAATTCGTTTGTTAGTTCTGATAGATTTTGTGTGTGTATGTGGAGTCTTTAGGGTTTTCTACATATTCTCTTTTCTCTTACTTTTTCTACTATCTCTAATCATCCATTAACTGTGGGTCTTCTAATTGTGAGTCTTTGACTCTGGGAAGTTTTCACCTATATACTTCTTTTTAGAACAAATCTGAGTCTCTTCCCTTATTTTCAGCTCCTATATTGAACTTCCCAAGTTCTAATTTTAATTTTGACTCTCAATAAGTCTTTAGTCTGTGAAATTAATTATATTCACAGCATTTATCCATGATGTCCTACATGACTCTCAAATCCAGGTATCATTAATTCAACTCTTTACCTTCTCTTCTACTCTACTCTTTCCATTTTGTTTTCTGTATCTTACAATTGACAAGGCAACTATTCTATATTCTAGACTCAAAATCAAGAATTCAGTCATAAGTTTCATATCATTTACTCCAATAGGTCCAATATGACCCAGCCCAGTCAATTTCAGTCTCAAAAATATCTCTTTGATCTTTCTGTTACATTCTGCTCCAACTGTTTACATCATAGTTCAAGTCATCATTACCTCATTTTTGCCTACTTCATAAGTGCAATAGCAACCTAGATGACTATCTTAAAACTATTTCTTCATGTTACGATCCTGTTGTATTATTTGTGATGCTCCATTTTCATTGATGCTCCATTACCTATTGGATCAAGTCCAAAATTTTGTGCTTGTTTTATCCAAACTTATTCTCATTAACAAATATACCATTTATACTCAAGCTGAGCTGAACTTCTCATTTGTTCTCTGGGTCAGTCTTTTTACTTTAAAATTGAGAGGGCTGGATTACACTGAATGATCTGTAAAGGTATCTTTTTTTCTATGGTCCCCATTTTACACACACACATAAAATTATTTTCATTGCCTTTGTTAAGTAATTGTTAAAGGTGTAACACATATAGGCAGGAATAGGACATATGCATTTAAGTAGAAATATGTCTTTTACAGGTATTCTGGCTTGTCTAACAGAAATATCTCTGGCTTGTCTAACAGAAATATTTCTGTCTTCTGTGCAGCTGTGCATGATATCAATTTAATGTCCTCCAGTGAGGCCCTGTGTACTCTTCAACATACCACAAATGAGTTTGAATATCAGAGATAATAAATTATTTGTATAGAATTATCATACAACATGTCTATGAGATTTGAAGTCTAAGTGACATATAAATATATTTACTAACAATATACTGTACCTACTGTTATTTTAATAGCTCAATATACAGAACATGGTAATGCTAAAACTTAAAATTTCATAGCAAACTTACTTTCATTAGCTCTTAGTCATGCAGAAACATTTATCCATTTTAGCTTTGTGAAGGTGGGGGGGATATGTTAGGAATAACTTGGATTCTAGAAGAAGGAGAATTTTCAAGTTTACTGCCCCACACCTCAGTACAGTTAATGTCAGTCAAGATATCTACACAGTGAAACCCTTATCTAATAACTGGAGGTCCAGGGATCCCAGCCATGTGAGCTGATATTCTCATCTTGTGTCCACTTCTAGATATAGGTTTATATTCACCTGACTCCCTACCACAGATTCTGCCCTCAGTTTTAAGTGTGTCCATGACTCTCTAAGCTTAAACTGACAAGCTTTCTGACTATGATAATTGCCATCCCCTTTATGTTTGTAATTCAACCAAGCCTGACCTATCCTACTGTTCATATTAAAATGAGGTATGGAATAGGTACTGAATGGCTTATTAAAAAGGATCTTACTACAAATAAATAACTTACTTTATACCTTTGCCTTTGTCCAGGTTTCATGTTTATACAAGTACTCCCATAAGAGCAACCCTGAATTTTATTTTCAACCACTTTTTTCCTAACAAATGAGGACTAGTCACATTCCTAATTTATTGGTCTCCTAATTAAAGTGATCTCCCTTCTCTTGGCCCATCATAACCTTTGCAATCCTCTAAAGCCATTTAAAATCTATCAACTTCAATTCATCTATCAACTTCCAAGTAACTTCGGTTCCTATTGACCTCCCTTTCTTAACCATCCAAAGCACTAAATTGGTCATATCATGAATGCTGACACTAGACTATATTCAATTTAGCACTATGTGTCATCTATGCTATTCTTTTAGTTTGCTGCTAGAGGGAAAGGAAGTAATGGAGATTGTAAGTTTCTTGTGAAGAAAGACAAGTAAACAGATACTGCTGATTTTGACCGTAAATGTTTTCCTTAACCTAATACAATGAATGACTAAGAGACCCAGTTCATATTAGATATTGAATAAAAATGCGTGTCCTGTGAATAAATAATTCATAAACAAATGAAGAGATCACAATAACTGCCTAAATTCCCAAATTTTATTTACTTCATCCTTGTGGCACAGGTTAAAATACAGTGTATGTTCTCGTTCTCTGATTACTGTGAAAAGGTGAGTGATTTACCACTGATGTTTAAATATGGATTTTTATCTTAAAAAAAAGCATGGGTGATATCATATTGAATTTGTGATTCTTTTTTTAATTTTTTTTTTGCGGTACTTGGGCCTCTCACTGTTGTGGCCTCTCCCGTTGCGGGGCACAGGCTCCAGACGCACAGGCCCAGCGGCCATGGCTCACGGGCCCAGCCGCTCCGCGGCATGTGGGATCTTCCCGGACTGGGGCACGAACCCGTGTCCCCTGCATCGGCAGGCGGACTCTCAACCACTGTGCCACCAGGGAAGCCCGTGTGATTCTTAATGTATTTAAAAACCTGCTGTTATAATCTGCAAAAAAACCCCAAATCATGCTGTACCTGTGAAACTAACACAGTATTGTAAATCAACTATACTTTAGTTAAAAAACCTACTGTGTCATCTGTAATCAGACATAAGAACAAGTAAATATTGATTTAAAATTTCCTTTTAAAATAATCCACTTGTGAATTTTTGTATTTTTCTGGACATTTAAACACAGAAACCTTGTAAATACCAATGTGTATTTAACAGTTTCTTTATTCTGTGAATACTGTTAGAATTAGGAAAGCCATTTTAAAAAGTTCAATGGTCCTGTTAGTAAGCTATGATCACAATCAGGTCTCATTTTGAAAACTGTTTCCATGGAGACATTGAGTATCATATTCATTAGAGTCTGATTCTAGTAAAAAAAATTTATTGAAAATTGTTTTTCAAATTTACTGAAAATTGTTTTCGAGAAGGAATTCTGATTGTCATTAATAGTTATCAGTAGAAAAATCACCAGAGAAGATTGTGGTTTGGGATTAAGACTTGGGACTGCACAGAAAAGTTCAGCTGAACCTGACATATTTTATGAAAATGGGTAATGTATTCCAGTGTCTTAGGCAATTTTCTTTCCTGTAAAAACAATATTCTTTTCTATTCTTTACTCAGAAGGAGATAATTGGTTTCAGTATTTATTTCTCTTGAAAGGTTAAGAGAGAAATTCTCCAGGACAATCTTCCAGTTCCTTGACAGATGTTTTCTTTTTAGTACTATCTCACTGCTTTCTACACAAAGCTGCAAATGTCAAAGTGGGCTTAAATCCTCACTGAGGGAGAAGAGACTGACCATTTCCAGGCAGCTTTATTAGGGTTGTGGAGACATCTTAGCCTTGCAAATTCTGGGCTGCTATCAACAGCACATATTTCTTGGAGGTTTTTGTGAGCTGGTACTGTGGCTGAACCTCTTAGTCATAATCTCAGTGTCCAAACTCCTCTTCACACTTAAAGATAAAACACAGCTTTCATGAAAAGTGATGTAACCAACTGAAAAAGTAGATTTCTAAGCCTCTCTTTAAGATGGGGTAGGCATGTGACTAATGCTTTGGCTCAAGTTACATGATCAAAAGTGATGCATTGGGGCTTCCAGCAAATCTTCCTGAATTTGGGTTGATTCAACCAGCAAATTCCTTTTTGTCTGTGCCTATTCCTTCTTCCTCTGCTTTCAATGAGAATATGATGGAATGGGATGGAACTTAATCTAAAGCAAATATGTACAGAAATACACACATGTTATAGCTGGGAAGGAAAAGAGGAAGAAGGATGCTGGGATACTCTTGACATTGTAGAACCCCTGCACCATCCCTGATCTAAGACATCCTGACTTCATTTTACATGGGGGAAAAAATAAATATCAATATTTTAATCAACTGTGAATTTAGGTCTCTATTACTAGCACATAAACATTTTTCACTGATTTTCATTCCATAAAATAAAATGTAGATTATAAATTCCATATGTTATTCCAAATTATTTTGCTTTCTGAAGATTCTTTAGAGTATATTGTCGCCTGGCATATTCTTTATTTGATCAATAATGTTTGAACTGAATATCAGAAGAGTAATATCTCTATTCTTTTACATGATATTTACCAGAAATAAAATACATATCATTAGAGAGAGAGAGAGAGAGAGGAGGCAGAGAAGGTGACGGGAGGAGATGGGGAGAGGAGAGAGAAATATTAGGTAAAAGAGGCTATGAAACCACCTCTACTAAACATTTAACATGGGGAAAAAAAAAGTTGTTATCAGTTTCAGGAGACCAGGATTTTTGTATGGAGTTGTACCAAGTTACTTCCTCATTTTCCTCCATTATAAAAAGAGTTAAAGTAGATTATCTCAGAGTAAAGTTTAGATCAAGAAACACAGTAGTTTTATAATTTATTTTCCTAGATAATATACTGTTTAGGTTTTCACATCTGAATATTTAGCTAAAGTGATAACAAACATTTTATTCCAGATAATGTCAGTAATATATCAATCTGTTGGTGACAGTCTACATTTCCTCTTCCAAGAAATGGGAGATTTAAGGCTTTTTAAAGGGCTTTTTATTATTGTTGTTTGCTTTTAAATGAGATAAGGTACTTCTAGCAGACAAATAAAATTTCCAGCAGTTAGAAAGATACTTCTTAAAGAAATTCCTCAAAATATTAAAAGATTCTCCACAAGAAAATGTGTGCATATTACATCCTTTTCTTTCTCCTTCACATATTTTCATTTAACATTTATAGGAGAGGGTTTAATGCACATATCCTATATTAACTATTTCCTTCCTCATTAGTAATAAATTCCTTATTAGTGGGCCACACTGTTATCTGAATGTGTGTCTGTATACGTGTGAAGGTTTGTGTTCCATTTTCCATATAGAGATATGAATTAATATTCATGATGATGGTGTCTAATTGTATAAATTTAGGTATACGTTTATTTAAAATATTGTTCAAGGTGTAGATTTTGTAATAATTTAGTAATTTTTAATGTCATCTTTTTTAACATGTATGAACTTTACTGCATAGTCCATTAAAATGAGAATCATGCTTGTTGAGGACTATGAAACAGGTAGGCCCTATAAGTTATATATTTTAATTATAATTATTTTATATAATTCTGGACTCAAATATTTTGTTATATGTTTAAGATCTCAGAACCGAGAAGAGAAAGAGGCAGGATTTAATCCATAGCCACACTCTTTCTACTCTATTGCAGTAACTTTATAGTTCCAATTTTGTTATCAAATAAAAAGGATAACTGAGTGATTGATTTATAGAGAATACATCACTTACATATCCCTGTTGCTGAAATGTTATTTTTTGAGACTGTAAGTCAAATAGACAAGTCAGCAACACTGATGGGTAGAAACCTGTGCCCACTGCAGATGGAATAAACAATGGCAAAAAAAAAAACCTCCCTAAGTACTAAAATCAACCTTTGAAGAGGTGAACTTGCAAACCTAAAAATATAAAGTGATAACAGTATTATCATAGACTACTTAGAACTTGAAAGAATTCTCTTAATTGTGAAGCCTAGTGTTTGTTTTGACAGAGTTAGAGAGCTGATAATTCCTTCTCACTAATCTATTTTTTTCTAAACAAATCTTTCTGTCCAAGAAATGCTTCCCAATGAACCACATTTAATTTAAAAAACCCAAAGAACACAACTAGAAATGGAACTATGTTGCCATACATTACTTATCTTTTGTTTATATTCCATAGTTTAGTGGCTTACAAACATTAGAGTACTCTAGAATTGCCTGAGGATATTTTTTAAACCATAGATCCCTGTACCTTACTCCCTCTGTTACAGTAAGTGTGCTGTGTGACCCAGAGAGTTGTGTGTGTGTGTGTGTGTGTGTGTGTGTGTGTGTGTGTATTTAACAGATACACTTGGAGATTCTCTCAAAAATGGTCTAGGGAACACATTTTGAGAATTAATGAGTCTGTCTGCAGGTTTATTCAATTTGTCTCATAGTATATAAGCATGAAATTACAAATCTAAGTGAAATCAACGATTATGTAATCCTCAATTTACCAATGAAAAAACAACTCAGTCAAATGTTAGAAACTCAGTTGAATGCGTAGGATCTGAGATTTTCTCTACTAGGAAGCTAACAAATTAGCCTGCTGTAGTTTCATGGATGTTGGCCGAGCACATGAACTCCTGGGTCAGAGAAAAAAGACTTTATTACTACTCATTCCATAGCAAGCAGCATGAGCTTCATGTTCATGCCAATTATCCTTGTCTCCCCCTCCCCCAGATCTCACAGGGATAACATGGAACACAAAGGTACACAGTGCACATGTAGGAAACCCCAACCTTTTATAAAGGGCTGCACGAAAAGCTGCCCAAACCTTGCCCTGAAGTCAGGATATTTTGAACACCAAATAGACCTGCTTTTTCTCTGGAGGGAGACAGTATTGTCCAAGGCTGTTTACAAACATCCTTGAAAAGTTACTGTGAAACAAAGGCTTTCATTGTCTTAGCTTATAAAATATGCAGAAACAGGAGAGTCCAGTGGAGAATCCTCCCAGCTATGAGTTTTCCATTTTTAATTGAGTTTTTTTTTACAGGGTATAATCACAGGAATCTCACTATCCCATCTCATTCTCAGTGTGACTTGTTTGTTTTTTCCTCTCCCCAAAGATAGATACGAAGATTTCTCACCATCCCCTCACTAGGTTTCCTGAATATTATAGGAGAGTGTCCACACAGTGTAGTTCCACAAGGAAAAGACAAACCTTCATTTCTGACTTCTAATACTGCAAAGATACGGAAAAAAAACGTAATATTTACATCTTCCCATTAAAGTCACTTAAATAGTGATATCCTGCCATAGGTATGTAACACTTTCGATGGATTTTTTTGTTTGTTTTTTTTATTGTTTTTGTTTGTTTTTTGCTTAAGACAACAGGTCCAATCCAAAGCCAAAGTTCTAGAAAGATAAGTTCAGAAAATCCCAGAAAGTTAATGCCTATACTGAATATAGGCTCGAGATTCTCTCAAAAATGGTCTAGGGAACACATTTTGAGAATTAATGAGTCTGTCTGCAGGTTTATTCAATTTGTCTCATAGTATATAAGCATGAAATTACAAATCTAAGTGAAATCAACGATTATGTAATCCTCAATTTACCAATGAAAAAACAACTCAGTCAAATGTTAGAAACTCAGTTGAATGCGTAGGATCTGAGATTTTCTCTACTAGGAAGCTAACAAATTAGCCTGCTGTAGTTTCATGGATGTTGGCAGAGCACATGAACTCCTGGGTCAGAGAAAAAAGATTTTATTACTACTCATTCCATAGCAAGCAGCATGAGCTTCATGTTCATGCCAATTATCCTTGTCTCCCCCTCCCCCAGATCTCACAGGGATAACATGGAACACAAAGGTACACAGTGCACATGTAGGAAACCCCAACCTTTTATAAAGGGCTGCACGAAAAGCTGCCCAAACCTTGCCCTGAAGTCAGGATATTTTGAACACCAAATAGACCTGCTTTTTCTCTGGAGGGAGACAGTATTGTCCAAGGCTGTTTACAAACATCCTTGAAAAGTTACTGTGAAACAAAGGCTTTCATTGTCTTAGCTTATAAAATATGCAGAAACAGGAGAGTCCAGTGGAGAATCCTCCCAGCTATGAGTTTTCCATTTTTAATTGAGTTTTTTTTTACAGGGTATAATCACAGGAATCTCACTATCCCATCTCATTCTCAGTGTGACTTGTTTGTTTTTTCCTCTCCCCAAAGATAGATACGAAGATTTCTCACCATCCCCTCACTAGGTTTCCTGAATATTATAGGAGAGTGTCCACACAGTGTAGTTCCACAAGGAAAAGACAAACCTTCATTTCTGACTTCTAATACTGCAAAGATACGGAAAAAAAACGTAATATTTACATCTTCCCATTAAAGTCACTTAAATAGTGATATCCTGCCATAGGTATGTAACACTTTCGATGGATTTTTTTGTTTGTTTTTTTTATTGTTTTTGTTTGTTTTTTGCTTAAGACAACAGGTCCAATCCAAAGCCAAAGTTCTAGAAAGATAAGTTCAGAAAATCCCAGAAAGTTAATGCCTATACTGAATATAGGCTCACTTATTACGTTCTACAGTCATTAGGATTGTTATTTATTGGGTACCTTTCATTGCATGGATCTGATTGGTGGTGAGATTACTTTATATTTAGAACACACATGAAAGAAGGCACTATGATAAACAACATACCTAACCTCCAAAAGCTTATAGCGTATTGGAGAAAAACTGTTTTACACAGATAACTGTAAGGCAGAGTAAAAAGTGCTGCTTCATTAAAGACTATGTTAATTTCCTGTTGCTGCTGTACCAAATTACCACAAAGTAGGAGTTTAAAATAACACACCTTGATGTTTTTTTGTTTGTTTTGTTTTGTTTTAAAAGATTTTTTTTTTTTGAGGAGCATTTTTTTAAAGTCTTTATTGAATTTGCTACAATATTGCTTCTGTTTTTTATGTTTCTGTTTCTTGGCCATGAGGTATGTGGGATCTTAACTCCCCGACCAGGGATCCAACCCTCACCCCCTGCATTGGAAAGCAAAGTCTTAACCACTAGACTGCCAGGGAAGTCCCCACATTTATTTTTTTTGCAGTTCTGGAGGTCAAAAATCTAAAATCAGTCTCACTGGGCTAAACTCAAGGTGCTGGCAGTGTTGCCTTCCCTCTGGAGATTCTAGGGGGAAATTCATTTCTCTCCTTTTCCAGCTTCTAAGGGCTGCCTACATTTTTGTCTTGTGGCCTCTTCTTCCAGCATTTGTATTATTCCAAGTTCTGCTTCCATTGTCACATCTCCTCGGACTCTGGCTCTCCTGATTTCATCTATTCCCTTAAATGGACTCTTGTGATTACATTGGGCTCCACCAGATAATCCAGGATAATCTTCCCATCTCAAGTTCCATAACTTAATCACATCAGCCAAGTCACTTTTGCCAGTAGTATAATCTCTGGTTATGGAGATTAGCGTACAGATCTATTTGGTGGACCATTATTCCACCTAACACAGAGAGATATATATCTTTGTAGTCATTAAGAATAAAAATTCTATCATTTTAATTAAACATTTGGTTTGCTATCTGAAGAAATGCCTACTAATTTTTGTTATGAACTATGTAGGTAACTTATTTGTGTATCAATCCTTCCCCCACCCAAATGCTACTAAAACTGAACTAGGCCATTCAGAAAGAGAAAGACAGGCACAGAGAAACAGATGGAGACAGACAGACTCAAAGAGGAAAACTCTGTATTTTCTCATATCTCCTTATGAAGGTGAACTGCTTGTCCACTTTAAGACGAGAACTCTTTGAAAATTTTTTAATATCCTAGTGAAAAATTCTCTTAATGAAACAGTAGTTGACCTTAACAGTAGTCCAATATAACAGCTTCTGAACTTGCTGACTGCTTATTGATTTCTTTAGTTTGTTTGCTAATATTCTGTTCACAAGTTCAATATCTAAATCTTGAGTGTGATGACTACAGCCCTTTCCAAAACTTGATAATAATTTCAAAGGGAGAAAGAAACAGGTGAGCTTCCTATCACAATATGTTAATGTTTTGACATTACTGTCTACCCTGAAGTCAAAAGACTGGAAAGAGCATACCCTTGAAGCTTCTTTCTGATGTCACAATGTGATTCAAAGTAATTGGAATGAATATTCATGTTTTCAAGTGTCTGAGATGCTGCCATGGTCCCATCAGTTTTTAAGCAATGGCAACATGATGTTGTTTTGATGATTCTTGTTTTATTAGTCCTACCAACTGTTGTAAAGCAGACATGAGCATCCAAGCTCTATCTCCTAACTAAAGATGGTTTATTACTTTAATGACATTGTAAAATAGCATGGAATTCACAAAAATAACAGAAAAATACAGGGAAATTATAACAAACAAGCATGCACTTCTTCTAGCTTTAAAAACTTAACATTAACTTCTTTTTAAATTAAAAAAAAAATTTTGGCTGCATTGGGTCTTTGTTGCTGCATGCAGGCATTCTCTAGTTGTGTCAAGCAGGGGCTACTCTTCATTGCAGCCCGCAGGCCCTAGAAGGTGCAGGCTTCAGTAGTTGTGGTGCGTGGGCTCAGTAGTTGTGGCTCACGGGCTCTAGAGTGCAGCCTCAGTAGTTGTGGCGTGTAGGCTCAGTTGCTCCATGGCATGTGGGATCCTCCTGGACCAGGGATCGAGCCTGTGTCCCCTGCATTGGCAGGCAGATTCTTAACCACTGTGCCACCAGGGAAGTCCCACCACTAACTTCTGTTCCCAAGAAAATTGGAGTAATAGAGATGAGATTCACCTTTCTACCTGAAATAGCCAAAAGCAGGACAAAATATGTAAACCAGTTGTTTTCAGGACAGCAATCAATGAAGGACATTGATCCTTGATTAACGTTAAAAAGGTGAGGTGAGCATCAGGATTGTCTGAGCTTTACTCCACTGAATGAGTTTTCAGGCCACAATCCAGAGAGAGAGTATTTAGGCAGAGCCTGAAAATTCCCTGAAGAGATGGAGCTAAGAGTCCAAGCAGACCAAGCTGTCTCGAGTTTGAAAAACAGAGTACAAAATAGGAAGGAGCTGCACAGAGAGAGAATTCCAGAGGTCAACAGAAGGTTCTCCTCAAGTATTCAACCCAGTACTAATGTTATACATCTGTGTGAAGGAACTACCTGAGGCTGGGAAAAGAAACACACAAAGGGATTAAAAGTAACCTTCCTTGATGTGCGTGTACAATGACAGGAATAGTGTTAATCCTGCCAGGAAAAATGGAAAGCTTCATACATTAGGGAAAATTGAACAGGGTACACAAAATAGAAATGCCTCAGTAGAGGGGAATGATTAGTACTAATCTGAGCACTGTTCCAATCCCATTTAAAAATTTTAAAGATGGAATGAAAGGATTAAACTATTTCCAAGAAACCCAACTTTATCCCAGAACAAAGATCAAAATATTTATATAAATGTAAAATATCCACCACCTAAAAAATAAATTTACAATATATGGTATCCTATAAAAGTTACTAGACATGTAAAGAAACAGTCAATTAAAACAGACCCATGGGGGCAAAAATGTTAGCTTTAGCAGACAGAAAAATTAAGAGTTATTATAACTGTATTTCATATGTTAAAAAAGTTAAGGAGAGTTATTAAAGGTATTTAAAAATCAAATTTCTAGAGATGAAAACTAAAATTCCTGATATAGAAAAATATATTAGATGATGTTAGAGCAGGCAGATAACTAGATATGAGCAGAGAAGGGGGTGCACAGGCCAGGTGGCAGGAAACCATACATCTTGTGAACAGTGAGGTCCTTGGGCGGACAAAGAAAAGCAGGAAAATCCAGACTGACAGGAAACCATACGTTTTGAGGTGACAGCAGTTCTGGAGGCAGAGAAAGAAACGTGGGAAAAGGTGGGAATCTCTGGAGTCTGAATGTAACCTTTTGCTCACTATGTCACCATTACAATACAAGTAGCCTTGCAGATAAGAAGTACCCATCATGCACTTATGCTATGAAGACACTTCTGATTAAGACTAAATAAGGACAAAAATCCTTCCTCCCCTCAGGAAGGTGGAGCTGGAATGAAAATCAGGAAATATGACCCCAAACCCCTCCCTCCTCAATGAATATTCCACCCATTCATTTTCACACTCATATAATCAGCTTGCCAAAGAAACTCAGGACAGCTACTCACCTGTCTGCCTGTTGCCCCTTTAAGAGCATACTATCACTTAATAAATCCTTGCTTTGCTTTCTTGACCCCCATGTCTCATCTCTGAATTCTTTCTGTAACGAGACAAGAACCTGATAACCTCTCAGTATCAATGGGATTAATGGCAGATTAGAAATTTTGAAGAATTAGTGAACTTTAATGCATAGGAACAGAAATTTTATCAAAAGAAAAATAGTAAGAAAATATGATAATAATGAACAGAATATCAGTTAACAGTAGGAAAACTAAGTGCCATAATCTATATGTATTAGAGTCCCTAAAGTTGAGAAAGGCAGGGGACAGAAAAAATATTTAAATAAAAAATGACTGAAATTTTTCCAAATTTGATAAAATTCACAGATAGAAGGGCCTCAGTGTTCCCCAAATAAAAGAAACATGAAAAAGACTACATGAGACATATCATAATCAAATTGCTTGAAACAAGAGATAAAGAGAAAACTTTATAGGCAGTTGGAGAAGAAGACATTATGAACAGAGAAATAAAAAGGATGATGGCAAGCAAGCAGAGACTAGAACACAGGCTTTAAAGTTCTGGGAAATAAAAGCTAGTCAAAAAGGAATTATTTACCCAGCAAATCTTTCTTTCAATTAAAAAAAGGAGAAATAAAGACCTTTTCAACATGCAAAAGATGAAAGAATTTATTGCCTTCAGACTCATACTACAAAACAATTTTAAGGTGTGTCCTTCAGATAGAAAGAAAATGATACCAGATGCAAATATATATGGACACAAAGTAATAATGAGAACCAGAATTGGTACCTCCATGACTGAATATATATTTTTATTGGTTTAGATCCTATAAAATTACCCCTCTTGTATTAAAATAACCCAGAGAAAAGCAGTACAAAAAAAAAAAAAAAAAAAACAGAGAACCACCACAAAGAGAACAAGTAGAAAATGAAAAATAAAATGGCAGAGCCATAAGATATCAATATTATATTCAGTGTAAATGATTTAAATACATTAAAGCAGGGGTTGGTAGAGTGGATAAGATAAAAGCATGATCCAACTATATTCTATCTTTAAGAAACTCAGTTAAAATATGATATAGATAAATTGAAAATGAAAGAATAGAAAATGATATATCATACAAATATTGACCAAAGGAAAGCAGGGATAGCTTTATTATTATCAGATTAAGTAGACTTCAGAGGAACACAATTTCTAGAGACAAAGAGGTATATTGAAAAATGATGTGTCAATCAACAAGAAGACGGAGCAATCCTAAGTGTTTATACACCAGAGAACACAGCTTCAAAATATGTTAAACAAAAGCTGATAGAACCGACAGAAAAAAGGCAAATATCCAATTATAATTAGACTTCAACACTGTATTACCAAATGATAAAACAACCAGACAGAAAATAAGCTAGGATATAGAAGATTTCAATAATGCCATGAACAAATAAGATCTAATCTACATTTACAGAACACTTCAACAACAGCAAAATACACATTATTTTCAAGCTCCCACAGAACACATACTAAAATAGATCATATTCTGGTCATAAAATGAATCCCAACAAGTTTAAAAGAATTGAAATTATACTAGAATTAGTGTTTGACCACAATAGAAACCAGTAATAGAATAACAGGCAAATCTCTAAGTATTTGGAGACTAAATACATTTATAATAATAAATTCTCAATAAATTTAAGAGGATGCAAGTTATGCCAAGTATGTTCTCTGACACATTATTAAAATAGAAATCAATAACAGAAAATAAGAGACAGATTTCTAGAATATCCTCAAATATATGGAAATGAAATAACAAAGTTCTAAATAAAACATAGGTCACAGAAATAGTCAAATAGGGAATCAGGACGTGTTTCCAACTACATGAAAATGAAAATAAATTTTATTGAAATTTTAAGTTGCTGTCAAAGCAGTAATTAGAGGATAATTTATACCACTAAATGCTTATATTAGAGAAGAAATATTTATATTAGAGAAGAAGAAATTAGCTCTTTAGTGTCTTCCAAAAAAAAAAAAACCCTGAAAACTAATCAAGGGACAAATAAATTTTTTTTTAACATCTTTATTGGAGTATAACTGCTTTACAATAGTGTGTTAGTTTCTCCTTTACAACAAAGTGAATCAAGTTATACATATACATATGTTCCCATATCTCTTCCCTCTTGCGTCTCCCTCCCTCCCACCCTCCCTATCCCACCCCTCGCGGTGGTCACAAAGCACAGAGGTGATCTCCCTGTGCTAATAAAATTTTAAATAGAAAACAGAAATGGTAAAAATCAGGGCAAAAATCAGTGACAGAGAAAACAAACAAAAAAACAATTTTAAAAAATTAATAATACAACTCTAGACAATTTAGAACCATATTTTCAGAGGATATAGAGCTTTGAATTATTTTTCCCTGTCTTACAGCTGCAGTTCCTGATGAGAAATCTGTTATATTTTGTTGTTGTTGTTCCTCTTTACATAATGTTTCTTTTTCCTTTGTTTGCTTTCCAGATATTTTCTTTTTCTTTGTTTATTAGCATTTTCGCTATTATGTGCCAATCACTTTTAAAAAAATTATTTGTGCTAGTTAGAATTCTCTGGGTTTCTTGGATCTATTTTTTTCCCATTAATTTTCAAAAATTCTGGGTGATTATCTCATCAAATTTTTCTTGCACCCCATTCTCTCTCTTTATTTAAATCCAAATACACAGATGGTAGGCTATTATTTATTATCTCACAGCCCTTGGATATTCTGGTTTTATTTTATTTATTTATTGTTATTTTCTTATGTTTCACCTTAGATAATTTCTATCACCATATATTCAAATTAACTTTTTATCAGCTATACCCAGTCTTCTCTTGAGTCCATCACAGGAATTCTTTATCTCTGGTATTATATTTTCACAGTTAGCATTTCCTTTTGACTTTTTGTATGGTTTCTACCTCTCTGCTGAAATTCTTTATCTTTTCATGAATGTTGTTCACCTTTTCCACTGGATCCTTTGTCATATTCATCATAATTATTTTGTTGTCCCTCTCTGATATAGCTAGCATCTGCATAATCTCTGAATATACTTTTATTGATTCATGTTTTCCTTGTAAATGTATTTATTATCTTGCTCTTTTTGGGTATCTTACAATTTTTTGTTTAACAGCTGTTGCTGTATGGAGAAGAACAGTAGGAAATGAGGTAAATCGTAGTTATACCTGGATGCACCTCTTCTTCGTTCAGGCCATTGGAGAGGACAGTTGCTGCTGGGCTGCTCTTACCTTATACTTGGAAGGGGGCTTGAAGTGCTAGAGACATTTTCTCACCTAGGTTTCCTGCTCCACTCTCATTTTCACCCATTACTGCATACATGTACCACGGAGTGGAGCTTTCTCTATAATTTTTCCCTCCTGCTAATGGCAGACTGTTGTAGCTTGTTTCACACAACGGAGCTGGGAGGTGTTCTTTATTTTCCTGGGTCAGACTAAGTCTTAGGCAGGCCCTGTGCCTAAGGGAAAGGGATGCCTCAGCATTTCTGTCCCACCTCTCCATTGCTACTAAACTCTTTTACATGTGATTGGTCTTAGGTAGGAGGGATTTTTCTGCCTCATCATCACCGGTAGCAGATCTCTTCTTGGTATTGGTACATAATGTTGGGCCCAAGGTTAGAGGGTTCTTTCTTTTTCTTTTACTCTACTTCATTAGCAATGAATCCTTCCTGTGTTGTGAATTTGGAAGTGTTTTCTACCCTGTTCCCAGAGGCAAATAAATTTCATTGCTTCCATACCACCAGAAGCAATAGATTTTGCATGAACCCTGTGAGTGAAATGTTTTGGTGCCCCTGCACCATCAGCTTAAAGCCTTTACTTCCTATGAGGGAAGTCCCTAGAGAATCAGATCACATCATGCCTGTCTTTGAGTGGTACCCAATCATATCCTGCATGCCTGTGACACCAAGTGGTATTTATCCTAAGACCCTCGCCCTACTCCCAATCTTTCTTGTGAGCACTGGTGAAGGCCTATTTTTAATAGGCCTTCAGATTAATTAGAAACTGCCTCTGTTTCTGGAGCTCCCAGTTATGCCATATTGATATGCTAGCCCACACTATACCTTTAAGATTTTATGAAAATATCATCTGATTTTATCTTATCCACATTTATGGTAATCAGGTCTTTCTCCCATGCTATAAAAATGATGTATACCTTTTCTCCATGGAGGGGATTTTTACCCTTTGAAATACAGGGTATTTAAGTTTTTCTCTGATGGGCCCAAGAAAAATTATGATTTTTCTAGATTATTTGGTTTTTCTAATTTTTTTATGTTGGGGATGATATTCTCAAAGCTTTCTACATCTTAAGTGGAAGCAGAACTCTCCTTTTATATTTTATTTATTATTTCCATGGATTTTCAACAGCCTGTACATAGAAGCAATACCTTTCCATGTAATATGGACAAAAAATTAGATCCTGATTTTAAACAAAATTAACACACATGAAACACTTGGTGAAAAATTAAAGGGAGTGAGATACTGTTTTAGAATTAACATATTCTGATTGAAGACCATATTTTAGTGTCTATGTAGAAGAGTTTGTAACCATCTTATGCTTTAATGTTTTCTTAGCATTGCTTAAATGGAAATGATTCCTAAAACCAATTAAAATCAAATCAAATGAAATCAAAATTTGCTCCAGCCCTTCAGTAATTACATACAATTCCAACTGGCAATAATTTTGTAAGCAGTATTTCTGGGCTTTCAAGCTTTATCTTACCTTATATAATGGACAATGGTTAAAAAATAAAACAAAACCCTGTCTATTTATATAGAGAAGCTAATTCAACTTTGGAATTCTTAGGAGATGTTACAAATAAATGTTACCAAGTGACCTAAATTATTATTTAGATATCAGTCTGTTTTCGCCAACCAGAAATCAAAAGAGATTTTCTTATCAAGGACACGTCTCTTTTAATATCCTTATCAATCTCATTTTAATGTTACCACTACAGCAAATGATAGTTAACTCTCTTTTTCAGTGATAGTTTTGTACATTTAAAGTAATACTTAGAGTATATCTTAAGGAAGGTACAGGTCAACAGTTTATCATTAGAATAAAATTATATGTAGTATTTGTTGTCATTTATCTTATTCATTAGTCCTTCAACTAATACTTATTCGGTACCTCTGTTGTGCCCATATCTGTTTTGGATACAAGGGATAAACTAAAGGGGGCAAATGGACATGGTTGCTGTTTACTTGTGCTTGTAGTCTGTGGTGGGAAGAAAAGTGTGTGCAGAAAATAACACACTATGATAAATGCTAGAAGATGCAGCATATCTGATCATGTGACTATTACTTAGGCAAGGAAACAGAAAATATGTTTCCTTTTTACTGCTATTATTGAAATACAGTGGATATACAATATGATATAAGTTTTGGGTGTACTAAATAGTGATTTGACATTTTCATACATTATGAAATAATCACCATAAGTCTAGTAACCATCTATCCCCATACAAAGTTATTACAATATTATTGATCATCTTCTTATGCTGCATATTACATTCCTGTGGCTTATATATTTTATAACTGGAAGTTTGTACCTCTTAATCCCCTTCATCTATTTTATCCTGAAAGACCCCTCCCCTCTGGCCACCACTCATTTTTCTCTGCATCTATGAGTCTCTTTCTGTTTTGTTTTGTTTTTTGGATTACACATATAAATGAGAACATATGATATGTTTTTCTCTAACTCTTTTTTACATTTTATGCATTTGTTTTTACTGAAAGTATACTTGATTTACAAAATTATGTGAGTTTCAGGTGTACAGTATAGTAATTCAGTATTTTTATAGATTATACTCCATTAAAAGTTATTACAAGCTATAAATCCCTGTGCTATACAATAAAACCTTGTTGCTTATCTATTTTATACATAGTAGTTTGTATCTCTTAATCCCATACTCCTAGTTTGTCACTCCCCATTCCCTCTCCTCTTTGGTAACCACTAGTTTGTTTTCTATGTCTGTTAGCCTGTTTCTGTTTTGCATATATATTTGTTCGCATTATGTTTTAGATTCCACGTATAAGTGATATCATTGTAGTCTTTGTCTGACTTACTTCACTAAGTATAATATTCTCTAGCTCCATCCATATTACTGTAAATGGAAGAATTTCATTGTTTTTTTTATGGAGGAGTAGTATTCCATTGTATATATCTATCTGTCTATATCTATATACCACATTTTCTTTATGCACTCATCTGCTGATGGGCACTTGGATTGCTCCCATATGTTGGCTGTGGTAAATAGTGCTGCTATGCACATTGGGGTGCATTTGTCTTTTCGAATTAGTGTTTTTATATTTTCCAGCTGTATCCCAGGAGTGGAATTGCTGGATCATCTACTAGTTCTATTTTTTAGTTTTTTTTTAAAGCCTCCATGCTGTTTTCCACAGTGGCTGCACCAATTTACATTCCCTCCAACAGTGTAGGAGGGTATGCTATTCTCCACATCCTCTTCAGCATTTGTTATTTGTAGACTCTTTGATGATAGTCATTCTAACTGGTGTAAGGTGATAACTCATTGTGGTTTTGATTTGCATTTCTCTAATAATTAGTAATGTTGAACATCTTTTTATGTGTCTGTTAGTACACATATGTCTTCTTTGGAAAAATAGCTATTTAGGTCTTCTGCCCATTTTTTGATTGGGTTTCTATTTTTGGATATTGAGTTGTATGAGCTGTTTATATATTTTGGATATTCATTGTCAGTCACATCATTTGTAAATATTTTCTCCCATTCCATAGGTTGTCTTTTTGTTTTGTTGATGGTTTCCTTTGCTGTGCAAAAGCTTGTAAGTTTAATTAGGTCCCATTTGTTTATTTTTGCTTTTTTTTTTTTTTGTCTTAGGCGACAGGTCCAAAAAATATATTGCTATGATTTATGTCAAAAAGTGTTCTGCCTATGTTCTCTTCTAGAAGTTTTATGATTTCAGGAATTACATTAGGTCAATGCATTTTTAGTTTATTTTTGTTCATGGTATTACAGAATTTTCTAATCTAATTATTTTACATGTAGCTGTCCAGTTTTCCTAGCACCACTTATCAAAGTGTCTTTTCTCCATTGTACATTCTTGTCTCCTTTGTCATAGATTAGTTGACCATAGATGTAGGGGTTTATTTCTGGTCTCTCTATTCTGTGCCATTGATCTATGTGTCTGGTTTTGTGACAGTATCATGCTTTTGTGATTAATGTCATTTTGTAGTATAATCTGAAGCCTGGGAGCATGATACCTCCAGCTTTATTCTTTTTTCTCAAGACAGCTTTGGCAAATCAGGGTCTTTTGTGGTCTATATGACTTTTAGGATTATTTATTCTTGTTCTGTGAAAAATGGCATGGCTATTTTGAAAGGGATTTCATTAAATCTGTAGATTGCTTTGGGTAGTATTGCAATTTTAACAATATTCATTCTTCCAATTCAAGAGCATGAGATATCTTTCCATTGTTTTGTATCATCTTCAGTTTCCTTCCTCAGTGTTTTATAGTTTTCAGAGTGTAAGTCTTTCTCTTCCTTGGTTAAGTTTATTCCTAGATATTTTTTTCTTTTTGATGTAATTTTAAATGGGACCGTTTCTTGCTTTCTCTTTCTAATAGTTCATTGTTAGTGGATAGAACAGCAACATATTTCTGTATATTAATCTTATATCCTACAGTCTTGCTGAATTCATTTATTCTAATAGTTTTTGGGTAGAAACTTTAGGGTTTTCTATATAAAGTACCATATAATCTGCGAATAGTTACAGTCTTACTTCTTGCCTTCCAATTTGGATGGTTTTTATTCATATTCTTGTGTGACTGCTATGGCTAGGACTTCCAGTACCATTTTTTTAAATTGGAGTATAATTGCTTTACAACGTTGTGTTAGGGTCTGCTGTGTGCTGAAGTGAATCAGCTATATGTATACCTATATCCCCTCCCTCTTCTACCTCTCTGCAACCCCCCCATCCCACCCATCTAGGTCACCCCAGAGCACCAAGCTGAGCTCCCTGTGCTGTAAAACAGGTTCCCACTAGCTATCTGTTTTACACATGGTAGTGTACATATGTCAATCCTAATCTCCCAATTCATCCCACGCTCTTCTTCCCCCCACCCATGTCCACATGTCCATTCTCTACATCTGTGTCTCTATTCCTGCCCTACACATAGGTTCATCTGTACCATTTTTTTAGATTCCACATATATGCATTAATATATGGTATATGTTTTTCTTTTTCTGACTTACTTCACTCTGTATGACAAACTCTAGATCCATCCACATCTCTACAAATGACCCAATTTCATTACTTTTTTGGCTGAGTAATATTCCATTGTATATATGAACCACATCTTCTTTATCCACTCATCAATTGATGGACATTTAGGTTGCTTCCATGTCCTGCTATGGTAAATAGTGTTGCAGTGAACATTGGGGTACATGTGTCTTTTTGAATTATGGTTTTCTCAGGATACATACCCAGTAGTGATATTGCTGGGTCGTATGGTAGTTCTATTTTTAGTTTTTTAAGGAACCTCCATCTGTTCTCCATAGTGGCTGTATCAGTTTACATTCCCACCAGCAGTGCAAGAGGGAGGGTTCCCTTTTCGCCACACCCTCTCCAGCATTTATTGTTTGTAGATTTTTTGATGATGGCCATTCTGACTGGTGTGAGGTGATACCTCATTGTAGTTTTGATCTGTATTTCTCAATAATTGGTGATGTTGAGCATCTTTTCACATGCCTGTGGGCCATCTGTATGTCCTCTTTGGATAAATGTCTATTTAGGTTTTCTGCCCATTTTTGGGTTGGGTTGTTTTGATATTGAGTTGCATGAGCTGTTTATATATTTTGGAGATAAATCCTTTATCAGTTGCTTTGTTTGCAAATATTTTCTCCCATTCTGAGGGTTGTCTTTCATCTTGTTTATGGTTTCCTTTGCTGTGCAGAAGTTTTTAAGTTTAATTAGGTCCCATTTGTTTAGTTTTGTTTTCATTCTTTTACATGTAGCTGTCCAGTTTTCCCAGCATCACTTATTGAAGAGATTGTCTTTTCTCCATTGTATAGTATTGCCTCCTTTGTCATAGATTAGGTGACCATAGATGCGTGGGTTTATCTCTGGGCTGTCTATCCTGTACCATTGATCTATATTTCTTTTTTTGTGCCACCAGTACCATGTTAGGTAGAAGTGGCTAGAGCAAGCATCCTTGTCTTGTTCTTGAATTTAAAAGAAATGCTTTCAGCTTTTCACTATTGAGTAGGATGCTAGATGTGGGTTTGTCATAGATGGCCTTTATTTTCTTGAGACATGTTCCCTGTATACCCACTTTGATGAGAACTTTTATCATTAATGGATGTTGAATTTTGTCAAATGCTTTTTCTGTGTCTAATGAGATGATCATGTGAGTTTCATCCCGGGATCTTCTTGCCTCTGTGATCCAAGGTCAAGTCTTTTCCCTGGTCATGGATGCCCCTACTCTAGTGCCACACTGTGGCATGGACTGAGCAGGGACTGTAGCATTCACTTGACTCTGCCTTGGGTGCGAGGCAGTCCCAGGAAACCTGGCAGCTGCTAGGGTAGACCTCTCCCCTGCCTCTGGGGCAAGTCCCCTTTTCTTATAGTTGATCACTCTCCTCAGCCTGTGATACTCCTGCCCTGTTGTGGAGCTGCTCTGCAGATCAGGCATGATGGTCCGTGTGTTCTCCTTGCAGGCACTGGGGGTGAGTTGTTGAGGAGTGGCCACTTTCTAGAAATCTGGGTGAATTCTGGGGTGCCATTTGAGTAAGTGCCAACAATGGCCACTGCTGCCCCACCCGGACTCTGCCCCAGGACCAGGTCACCTCTGAGGTAAAGTCTTTTCCTCTGTCCTGGTTACCCTGAACCTAGTGCCATGCTGTGGTATGGAGTGAGTGAAGCCAGAGCATTCTCTGTCAGCTTGGGCTGGGTTGAAGTATGTGGCAAAATGGTCACAGGAAACCTGACAGCCACTAGAGCAGATCTCTCTCCACCCTTCCTTGGGAGCTAGTCAGCACCTGCACTCCTCAGGAGTGCAAAATACAAGGGGTTGTATTTGCCACAGCAGTCTGACAGCCAGCCAAGAGGGTTTATCTCTTCCATGTAGAACCACAGCACTGGGAAACCCCATCTGTGACTCAGTCTGTTCACTCTCCAGGGCAGGTGTCCACCCTTGTTACCTTCCTTGTTCTCTGAGTTCCGTCCCAGGGGCACAGGTTCTGACATGATCACTTTTCTTCCCTTCCTACCTGATTACATGTGTATATTTCTTACAGCCTGGGCTGTAGAGGAGTCCTTCTGCCAGTCTCCAGTTAGTTTTCAGTGAGAATTGTTCCACATGTAGATGTATTTTTCATGCGTTCATGAGGGGAGGTGAGCTCCACCCTTTTTCTCTGTCATCTTGATCTCTCTTCCCTGTCTCACTTATTTCACTTAGCAGAATACCACCTAGATCCATCAGTGTTGATGCAAATGGCAGTATTTCATTTTTTTATGTAGCTGAGTAATATTCCATTGTGTGTGTCTGTGTGTGTATGTATATATATATAAATATATATGAAATCATTGTATATATATATATATATATGTACCATATCTTCTTTATTCATCTATTGATGAAGATTAGGTTGCTTCCATGTCTTGTCTATTGTAAATAGTGCTGCAATGAACATGGGTGTGCATATATCATTTTGAATTAGTGTTTTTGTTTTCTTCAGGTAAATACTCAGAAGTGAAATTGCTGGATCATATGGCAGTTCTATTTTTAATTTTTTGAGGAATTTCCATACAGTTTCCCATCAAGGCTTTGCCTATTTACAATCCTACCAACAGTGCACAGGGTTTCTCTTTTCTCCACATCCTTGCCAACACTTGTTATTTGTTGTCTCTTTGATGATAGCCATTTTCACAGGTGTGGGGTGCTATCTCATTGTGGTTTTGATTTGCATTTCCCTGATGCTTAGTGATGTTGAGCATCTGTTGGCGTTTTGTTGGCCATCTATACATCTTTGGAAAAATGTCTATTGTAAGGCCTGAAACCATGAAACTCCTAGAAGAAAACATGGACAGTGTGTTCTTTGACATCAGTCTTAGAAATATTTTCTTGGGTCTGTCTTCTAAGGCAAGGGAAACATAAGCAAAGATAAACAAATGGCACTACATCAAGCTAAAAAGCTTTTGCATGGGAAAGGAAACTATCAACAAAAAGAAAAGCCAGCGTATTGAATGAGAGAAGACATTTGTAAATGATATATCCTATACAGTGTTAATATCTAAAATATACAAAAACCTCATATGACTTAACACCAAAAAAAACCAAACCCAGATTTAAAAACAGACAGAGACCTGAATACATTTTTCTTTTTGCTGGATGAGAAAAGTTTGGAGAAATGAACTTAGCACCATGTGCATTACAGGTTATACTACCAGTATCTATTTTTTTAGATTCTAAAAGCTACACAATATCAGAAAAAAGCTCTGAACTTCATTGGCTGAAAGGAAGGTCCTATTTGAAATTTAATTGGTATTTACCAATTTTCTTAAAAAATACATGTGGTAACCTGTGGTAATTCGTGGGGAATAGAATTTTTTTCTTTCCTGAATACACAATATGGTTGGTAATACATTGAAGGCCAACCTCAATCTCGAGAAGCAATCAGTATAAAAATAAGCATTGCAGGTATGTTAAATATAGTAGCATGATCTCAATGCAATAACATATATCAGTGCATTGTTTATTTTTATTTGCAATAACTTAGAAGCTATATGTTAAACAGGTCCACTTGAAGAAAGGCAAACTGAAGGGGGTTTCTATCTAGGCTGGAAACCAGAAGATCCTACTTTAGCTTCTGAATTAAGTAGCATATGATTAGGGTTAATACCAGCACATAAACAACATCATGGTTTTCTAGTTTATCAGCTTATTAAGAAGAGTTAATTCACAGTGAATTACAAGGGCATATACCGCGTATCTTCAAATAATTAGTTTCCAAATACAGGGAACGTTCTTTTTTATGTCACACTGTTTATCGGCACTTTTTTAGTCTCTAAGGCTAAGGTGGATAATTCTCACGATAGTCATGTTCTTATAAGTGAAAGAATGAACAGCAAATAATGAAAATAATAAAGAAAATTCAGAATGTAATAAGTGCCATAAAGACAATATAGCAGAAAATTGTGATAAAGAAGATGTATATACTGAGTAGGAGCTGAGGTTATTTTAGATAAACTGGTCAGAGAAGACATTTCTGAAGAGATGACATTTGAATGGTATTTGAGCAGAGACCTGAATGATGATCAAAATCCATTTTGCTGGAGGAAGATCATACCAAGTACAGGCATTAAAATGTATAAAGTCTCTGAAGAAGAATGTGCTTAACTCTTTTAATTGGCAACAGGAAGCATAATTCAGTCTAAATATAGAGAACAAGAGATAAAGCAATACAATATTAAGGGGCAGAAATAATTAGAGAAAATACCATATATGACCTTTGAGCATTCCAAGAAGTTTCACTCATTCTAATGACTAAAGGAAACCACTGGATATTTCTGATGAGAGATGAGGTGCTCTGAGTTATAATTTAATAATCTTACTTTTAACATACTCCTACCCAGGGCCAGGAATTTTGTGTGAAACTAGGGATGTGAAACATATATGGCTTGGACCCTCTCATCAGGTAGTTGAGTCTGTTAGTCTTTTGATCTCCTTCAAGTAGCCTCAGTGACCTAAGGACCATAGGTGAAATTACTGGGCCACACCTGGATACCCTGCCAATGTACTTGGTTTCCCAGGATGAGTCTTGAAGTCATGACTTGTAAGAGTAACGGGTTTCAGACTTTTTAATAGCAATAATTTCCATCTATTATTGACTCTGTTACTGGGGAAACTCACCAAACAATTTGTTTCATGGAAAATTATTCATTATTATCGATTCAGAAAGATCAAACATTTATCCTGCTGTCATTCAAGCTATAATTTTAGTAAGCATTATTATTGATTATTGAGTAAGATAAGTTCTAATAACTACTATTGTACTTTTTCTAGTTTTAAAACAACTTGAATTATTTTTTAAAAACTAGAGGTAGATTTTTTGATGATCTACACACAATAAATGCTGGAAAGGGTGTGGAGAAAAGGGAACCCTCTTGCACTGTTGGTGGGAATGTAAATTGATACAGCCACTATGGAGAACAGTATGGAGGTTCCTTAAAAAACTAAAAATACAACTACCATACGACCCAGCAATCCCACTACTGGGCATATACCCTGAGAAAACCATAATTCAAAAAGAGTCACATACCACAATGTTCACTGCAGCTATATTTACAATATCCAGGACATGGAAGCAACCTAAGTGTCCATCGACAGATGAATGGATAAAGAAGATGTGGCACATATATACAATGGAATATTACTCAGACATAAAAAGAAATGAAATTGAGTTATTTGTAGTGAGGTGGATGGACCTAGAGTCTGTTATACAGAGTGAAGTAAGTCAGAGGGAGAAAAACAAATTCTGTATGATAACACATATATATGGAATCTAAAAAAAAAAAAAAAGGTTCTGAAGAACCTAGGGGCAGGACAGGAATAAGGACGCAGATGTAGAGAATGGACTTGAGGACACAGGGAGGGGGAAGGGTAAGCTGGGACGAAGTGAAAGAATGGCATGGACTTATATACACTACCAAATGTAAAATAGATAGCTAGTGGGAAGCAGGAGATATGGGGATATATGTAAATGTATAGCTGATTCACTTTGTTATAAAGCAGAAACTAACACACCATTGTAAAGCAATTATACTCCAATAAAGATGTTAAAAAAAAAAAACTAGAGGTATTTTCTAATGGACTGGATAATTTTTCCTGTAAAAGAATCCTGATACGTCTACTTAAATGCTGTGAAATATCTCTCCATTCTCTGTTTTTAGTTTAAAAAATATTTACAAATGACTACTATTTTGCATAAAAAGATAAGCAGCAAAAGGGAAAGAAAATATCCTGCATTAGTATGCTTTGTTTTTTGGTTCTTTTTTTTTTTTAGACAAAGATGTGCTTCATCACAAGAATTTGGAACCCCTTGCAAAGTACAGATATAATTCAAATTATATTACTGCTTGTGTTTGTGTTTTAATAATTAAGGAAGAGAATCATAAAGACACAAGAAGACTTCTTCAAGATAATAACTGAATGTTTTCCCCGAAGCCATAGAATAACTAATATAGTGGAGTAAATAAATGTTATTCATCATTTTCTTCCATTTGCAATTTCACATCAAGCAGAATATTTATGGAACTTCAAAGGTAGCAGATATGAGATTTAAGAAAATAATATGTTAAACTTGGTTTTCCTTTCTTCTTTATCGTCATATATTATTGCATGTCTGTGTAATAATTTAGTATCCAGCAAGAACTCTTAAGAAAAATGTATTTGTTGTCTAAGGGTTAAACAAAAAGCAAGGTAAACATATTGCACTCTTCTAAAACTGTTGTGTTAAAATACGGGAAGTCTTCTAAACCCAGCAATACCAACCAGTTAAATTTAACATGCAAACATTGACCATGATTTTAATATAAATGCTTGAATAGTATAGTGGCCCAGAGAATGTGCCTTTTGGACCTCCGACTACAGAGACCCTAATTAGCCAAGGGCCACAGCTGCTGGACTCTGAGATCCAACTCAGCATTTGCTGTGAGGCCACTCCAATGGCTTTCCCCCCAGTCAGTGACTGAGCACTGCATCTCTCTGGTAGACAAGGTACTCCTGTGAAGGCAGACTTTTAGTTGGAGTCCCTAATAGCCCTGCCAAACCTTTCTCAATCCACACAGCACTGTAGGATGCTGCCATTTACCTTCCTTCCCTTTCTCCTTCACTCAGGCTGACACTTGCATTACAGTCTGATGGCTACCCCAGTCTTCCCCGATTTCCTCCCCATTTCCCCTCATAGGCATTTCTCTTAGCAAAATCCTTGTATGTTTAATCCTATCTTTGTGTCTACAGAAAAGAATACTTAGGCTAAAATAAGTAGTTAGTATTTTAATATAATTTTACATATATGATCAGTGTGATCATCAGAAGAGCTCCTTGAGAAAGGCAAAAGAAGAATTATCATTATTTGACAGAGGAAAACAGGAGATGATTCAATGGTATTCTGGATTACATGTGATTCAAAAATGACAGATCATTGCTAAAAAGCCAGTTTCAGCACAGAGTGACTCTTCAGTCATTGACTCTAGTTTGACAAGAATTAAATACAAAGTTTAACATTCAATTAAAATTGAATTAATAAACTCACTAACCCCAATTTCCTTTATTTGAAGAGAATTTAAAGAAATGACTCACAGGCACTCACTAGATCTATGGAATGGAATAATAATAATGCAAAGAAGAAACACAGAAAAAAGAAACCATGCAATACTGTATCTAGACATGAAATCATTTTTCTTGTCAATTCTATCCTATCTTCAGTAATTTCAGTTACCTTTACTTATGAGTTGGCTGACATCATATCAGTCAACACAAAACTCTTCTTTATAGAACCTGGTGGACCTGTCAGTATTAGTAGTCCTGACTGGGGTACGCCATGCGGGGAGGCTTCACAGGGTCAGTGACCTCTGATAGGTTGTAGAGGGATTAGCATGAATCCGCATAGTGGGTCAGGAGAAAATATCATACAAACAAATATGTATGCGGACATATGTTTTATATGTCAAAAATATATTTAGTTTTTATAGTCTGCTTGTTTTTTTCATGGAGTATATGATGAGTATTTTGATGTAACCTTAAATGTTCATTGAATATACAGTTTTAATGCTCTGTGAGAGAGATGCTCAGAGAGGTTAAATATCTTGATCAGATCACACTGTTTAATAATTATGTATATAATATACATATATATGCATTATATTATTTTCATAAATATTATTAGATTTGGATGCCACTGCATTCATGCCGTTCTTCACAATGTCGAAGACACCCCAACCAGAGAAAATAAAGAATAAAGAGTTAACTAGGTTATTCAGCCACTTATTGTGCAAGATTTGTAAATCTATACCTGTTTATTGTAATCACTTTTGAGAAAAACACATTAAGAGCAACCACAGTGTTTCTTTTGTTATATTATTCCTCCTTTAGAAGATGTTACAATACGTCCTCTAATAAGAAATTATTCTCCTTTTCTATTTAAATAACATTTTAAAAGTATTATTGCATGGTAAATGTTATTTGAATCGTAAAGGGTCAGAGAGTAATGACTATCTCAATGAATTCATTTAGAACCAAATTAGCAATTGGAATAAACTGAAAAGTCTATATTTGTCTCCAACACATCTTGAGGACTGTATTTTTTAAGAAATGTATGATGGGAAAATGTGCACCACTCTCTGAGTCTGCTTTAGTTACCTTTGTTTTGTCTGAGTTTTACCCACAGGGTGACTGTCATCCTTCAGTGTATAATTATGCTTCTTTGAGACAGAAGCTATGTGAGTTTATCTTGTTCTTTCAAGAGCTAGTTTATTTATTTATTTATTTATTTATTTATTTATTTATTTATTTATTTTTAACATTTTTATTGGATGATAATTGCTTTACAATGTTGTGTTAGTTTCTGCTTTATAACATAGTGAATCAGCTATACATTTACATATATCCCCATATCTCCTCCCTCTTGTGTCTCCCTCCCACCCCTCTAGGTGGTCACAAAGCACTGAGCTGATCTCCCTGTGCTATGCGGCTGCTTCTCACTAGCTATCTATTTTACATTTGGTAGTGTATATAAGTCCATGCCACTCTCTCACTTCGTCCCAGCTTCCCCTTCCCCTTCCCCATGTCCTCAAGTCCATTCTGTACATCTGTGTCTTTATTCCTGTCCTGCCCCTAGG
>NC_041214.2:110165446-110202408 GCF_002837175.3 Physeter macrocephalus | reverse complement strand
ATTTACATTCCCACCAACAGTGCAAGAGGGTTCCCTTTTCCCCACACCCTCTCCAGCATTTATTGTTTGTAGATTTTTTGATGATGGCCGTGATGACTGGTGTGAGGTGATACATCGTTTTCGTTTTGATTTGCATTTCTCTAATGATTAGTGATGTTGAGCATTCTTTCATGTGTTTGTTGGCACACTTAGGTTACTTCCATGTTCTGGCTGTTGTAAATAGTGCTGCAATGAACATTGTGGTACATGACTCTTTTTGAATTATGGTTTTCTCAGGGTATATGCCCAGTAGTGGGATTGCTGGGTCATATGGTAGTTGTATTTTTAGTTTTTTAACGAACCTCCATACTGTTCTCCATAGTGGCTGTATCAATTTACATTCCCACCAACAGTGCAAGAGGGTTCCCTTTTCCCCACACCCTCTCCAGCATTTATTGTTTGTAGATTTTTTGATGATGGCCATGATGACTGGTGTGAGGTGATACATCATTTTCGTTTTGATTTGCATTTCTCTAATGATTAATGATGTTGAGCATCCTTTCATGTGTTTGTTGGCAATCTGTATATCTTCTTTGCAGAAATGTCTATTTAGGTCTTCTGCCCATCAAGAGTTAGTTTACTTATCAGGGTTCACGCTGTGCTTCCTGCCCGACCATCTCAACCGTGCGTGTTAGATGATAACACTGTGAAGGTTGCTGAAATGATCAGTGAGATGTCTTTCTCGGTATTAGGCTAACTGCAGCTTGTGAGAAATATACAAGACCTGGGGTAGTGGCAAGAGGGAAAGCAGAAGGAGAGCTGGAAAAAGTAAAGGAAAAGGGGATGAAGGAGGACAAAAAGGAGGGTAGTTGGCGCACATCCCACATCCCAGTGTTTACAGAAACAGGTTTCAGTGATTTATGTCTGCTGTGTTTAGCAGCACGGGTACAGTTCTGCCCTTGAAACACAGATCAAGTTACTATGTCAATCTTTTCTCTTCCCTGTCAAATGTTTCACTGATTCTGATTTCTGTGGACTGTTTAAGCTGTTCTAGACTAAGTTAGTTCAGGCCTTTCTTCTTCTGATTAACGAGGCAGAAATGGTTAAGATTTTCTTCTTGAGTGAGTGATGCTGGAAGCAGTTTTGCTGTAATGACTGCTGTCACTTAATGCCTCAATATATGCCCACTTTTCTCCCACGTTCTTTTTCAAGTTTGAATTTGTGCTATGAGATATTAACAATGCCTACACTTATAAGTATTAAGTATTCCAATGTGACCATAAGAGCTGAGTTAACCATTTATTGATTTAAACAATGACATAACTTAGGATAACTTAATTTGAATAATACTCTGGAAAAAAAATAAGTGCTATTTTATAGCAATCCTTTTTCTTGAAAATTGAGATTTTTCAATAAGCTCACTAATGAAATGTCTTAGTTTTATCTCTGCTTTCTTTTACATAAACTTTCAGAAAAATAAATCATTTGACCTAGTAGAAAGAGCCAGAAGCTAAGAAACTTGGGTCTGGTCACCATAATGGTAGCTAATTGCATGCTTTTAGGCTAGTTCTTACTCTCTGAGCTATTACACTTTGGAGCTAGACTAACTCATCTTCAGGGTCCCTTTCAGCTTTTAAATTTTAAGATTATAAAGTGTTATTTCTTGCTCTTTTCTCTAAAAATGTAGGCTGTTACTAAGTGTTAATATAAAAACAGACAGAAGCATAATATATTGAATAGAGTACCAAATAAGGGACTTGATAGAAGTGATTTTAGGTCCAGCTCATTTACCAACTGGCTGCAGGATGGTGAATGAGTCATTTAAAGTTTTCATCCTCATCTATAAAATGAAGATATTAATTTCAGAACTTTGTGGCTAGAGTTAAAATAAGATGCTTTAGAAACAAACAAAACACTCCATGAAGCAAAGCCCTCTGGAGTTGAAAGCTATTGATTACTTATTCAGTAAAGGACTTATCTTAAAATTTCACTTGAATCCTACCTCCTATTATCTGTATATTCTGTGTAAAATTATAAATCACATGTACAAGCACACATTTTTCTCCAAGTGTTACATTTTCTGTTAATCTTATTGTAGGATGATTTTGCCTCCGTGCTTTAGATTTCCCAGAGATGGACTATTTTTTTCTGTTATACTTTTACGTGTTCTGGCCTCATAATTTTATTTACAGTTCCCTAAAAATGTCTTCCTCTTACTCTCCTCCAGATCGCTCTCATTGCTACTCCTTCTATCTCTAATTCCCTCTTTTCCCTTGGTCTACTCCACCAGTTTCCACATTACAGAATTACATTCAGTTTTGAATTAACACCTGCTTTTTTCATGGTGCCTTTAATTGCTATCCCAGTTAATTGTGATATATGCCTCTTTGGACTCCAGTAACTTTTGAGAATTATATTTCTTCACAGCATATCATACTTTATGTTGTATTTATTAGATTTTTAAATTAATTTTTATTGGAGTATAGTTGTTTACAATGTTGTGTTAGCTTGTACTGCACAGCAAAATGAATCAGCCATACTTATACATATATACCCTCCCTTTGGGGTTTCCTTCCCTTTTAGGACACCACAGTGCATTAAGTAGAGTTCCCTGTGCTCTACAGTATGTTCCCATCAGTTGTCTATTTTATACATAGTATCAATAGTGTATATATGTCAATCCCAATCTCCCAGTTCCTCCTACCCCACCACTTTCCCCCTTGGTATCCATACATTTGTTCTCCATGTCTGTGTAGCATACTATTACATATGTATGTGTATATTACATACTACTACATATATAAAGTATACCATTACACTCTTCTGAACCATGCTTTTAATCTTTTTATTTTGAAGCCATTTTAGAATATCAGTAAATAGCAAAAATTGTACAGTTTCCAGATATCATTTACCCATTTCTCCTAATGTTCACATTTTGCATGATCATAGACAATCATAAAAACTAAGATATTGAATTGGTATAGTAGTATTAACTAAACTACAGTTAATTTAGATTTTACCATTATTTTTATTGATACATTTTTTCTATTTCAGGACTCATTCCAGGATTCCACATTACATTTAGTCATTATGTTGCTTTATTTATTCAATTATTTATTTATACCAGTATAGTATCATGAATATTTTATTCTATGAGTTATATTCAATACCAATCTTATTTATTTTCAAGTTTAGCCATTGGGAAATCTTTCATATTGTTCCTATTACCTTTGGACGTGCCCCAATACTTTTTGAGTTCTTCCTTGTTTTCTGAAACCACAAAATTTCCAGGTTCATTTTGTGTTTTTCCTACCCCAGTTCAGGAATCAATCCTTTCTACAAGGAGCGCTAATTCTTATTATAGGATATTGGTACTTAGAAACCAAGATCTGAGTGCTATGTGCGCTCATTGCCCCTGGTATATTGTTGCTTCTGTGCCATCTTAGTGAACAAGCTAGGAAATATATGTATGTTACTAGTATATGCACACACACAGATATACATATATATATATATATTTAAATGTATATATATTTAAAAGTCCAGTATTTAATAACATCTATGATTCCAATTCAGTACTGCCAGAGAGTTCATTTTAGCCTTCCCTCTTTCCTTATTTGTAACTTCTTTCTGCATTAGGAAGAAACCAAATGCAGAAAGGTTTTATTTATTTATTTTCTTATTTTCTTATTTATTTTCTTATTTGTTCAACCCTAGCATATACAGAAAGCATTTTAGAACTCTTGACCCTGATCCCTGTGAGAAACAAATTTACTAACTAGAATATATTTGTGTAGAGTTCTTTTACTCTTTAGACTAACAGTAAAATACTGTTTTCTAAGTTAGTTAGGTTGGCTCTCTTATTTCCTACCCCCTGTAGTTTGGCTATTATTAATTGGCAACAAAGTTAGAATTCATTGTTATAGTTTGTATTTGGTTCTTCACTTTATCATAGTTGATTTCTTTAATTTTTTATTTAATTTTATTTTTTGGCCATGCTGCATGGCTTGTGGGATCTAAGTTCCCTGACCGGGGATTGAACCCATGTCCTCAGCAGTGAAAGCATGAAGTCCTAACCACTGGACCAATAGGGAATTCCCCATAGTTGATTTTTTTTTAATGACAAATAGTAAAATTCACTCATTGTGGTGGACCATCTGTGGGCTTTGACAGAAACATGGAGTTCTGTATCCATGATCACAGTCACGATATAAACAGTTCTAACATGCCAAAAATTCCCTCATGCTGCCATTTGTAATCAGTTCCTCTTCTCATCCCTAACTGCTGGCAACCACTGATCTGATTTCAGTCCCTATAGTTTTGCCTTTTCTAGAAACTCATATAAATGGAATCATATAATATGTAGCCTATAAATCTAGCTTCTTTCACTTCTCAAAACACCTTTAAGATTCACACATGTTGCTGCATTCAACAGCTTATTCCTTTTTATTGTTGAGTAGTATTACATTGTATGGACTTATCATACTTAACTTCTCTGTTTATGAAGTTGTTTCCACTTCAGAGCCATTGTGAAAAAAAAATCTATAAACATTCACATCTTTTTGTGTTTACTTAAGTTTTCATTTCTCTTGAGTAAATACCTAGCAGTGAGATTGCTGAGTCCTAGGGTATATGTGTGTTTAAGTTTTTAAGAAACTAAAGAACTGTTTTTCAAAGTTGCTGTGCTATTCTGCATTCTGACCAGCAATGCATGAGTTTTAGCTGGTCCACATTCTTGCCAGCTTTTGGTATTTTAACTTTCATTGATACTAGTAATTATAATTAATGCATAGTGGTATCAATTTGCATTTCCCTGAATAATGATATTTAGCATTTTTCATATGGTTATTTTCCATTTCATATATCTTTTTTGGTAAAATGTCTGTTCTGATATTTTACCCATTTAAAAATTTTTTTCTTATTTTAGACTTATTTTTCTTACTGTTATTTTGAGAATTCTTTATATAATTTGGATCCAGTTTTCTTGTGAGAAATGTCATTTGTAAATGTTTTTTTCCTGTTGCTGGTCCTTTCATTATCTTAACCATGAATTATGTATGCAGGAAAGCCGATAAGACAATACTCCTAAGTCCTGTTGAAGTAGGGTGTGTACAGAATGAGGGAATGTGTTGCAAAATCCCCAATGATATGTGTGGACATATCATATGTGTGTGTATGTACATGTTTATGGCAGCAGAGTGGTTCAGTGGTTCTCTAAAGTCACAAAACTGCTTCACCAAAGGAAAAAGTCAACTGTAAACATCAACAAGATTAAGCTTCAGACAGTACCTGTCAAGTAAGAGTTGTCCTGGTAGCCTCTCTTCCTTCCTGACCCTTCAGCCGAGGCTCCTGAATGGGAAGGAAGTAGGGAAAAGAAGGGATGACCCAACTCTAATCCCTTAACAGTGAGCAGGCAGTGCACCAGCAGCCTTCCCCGCAGTTAAGATAACTTTGTATTAAGAAAGAAGACAGGGCTATTAGATGAGACTGAACATCTAAGTGTCAAAACATAAGTGTGCTTTTTTTTCTGTAAGTTACCATAGAAATATTTAAAATCTGTGCAAGATTAGAAAGTTAATGGAACCATCTAAGTTTCAAGTAGGGAAGGGGGAATAAATGAATAAACTATAAAGAGACAGTGGGAGGCAAAATGACTTGCTTTGTGAATATAGGTCATGATTCCTCAATGTTCAGTGTAACTAGTATAATTTCTAGAAAGAGTATCACATTCTGTTTTATGTGTACCTTTGTAAGGATGTACCATAATTGATTTTACCCCACTCTGAGGACATTTAGATTATTTCTAACCTTTATTTGTTACAAGTAATTCTAAATGGTTAACCTCATATGTATGTGATTTTAGAGGAGTCTATCTGCAGGAAATATTCTTATATATGAAATTGCTGAAGTAGACATTGCCAAAATGCTCTCTAAAATTTTGTAGCAATTTGCATTTCCATCATCAATGTGCCCACTTTCCCATATCTTACAATGAACTATTGAAATGTGTTCATTTTTGCCAGTCTGATAAGTTTTTAAAAAGCAGTTTTGTAATTTAGTTAACATCACTCTCATTTTGAGGGAATTAAAATCTTTTAACTAAGAGCAATTATATAAGTTTTCCTGTGAAATATCATTCTATAACTTCTCTTTACATATCTTCCTTATAGTCTTGTTCTTATTAACTTTTATTAGCTCTTTATATATTAGATAATTCAGTCCTTTGATGCATGAGTGGCAAATATTTTCCCACTATGTTATTTGTAGTTTGAGTTTGATTATGTGCTTTACATTTTTTAGTTTTTATATAATTGAGTTTATCAGTCTGTTATGTATAATGGCTCTGGATTCTGGCCATAATTAGAAAAACCTCTTTAATATGTATGTATATATGTATTGATGTATATACATATAAATGTATATAATTCATAATTTTGTCTAATACTTTAATGTTTTTATTATTTACATTTAAATTTTAGATTCACTTAAATTTTATGTTTCTTAGTATGAAATATATCTGCCTTTATTTTTTCAACTATCTGTTCTCTTTCCCCAAACTATTTCACATATTGATTTTAAATGAATTTAATTTTGAATTCATTTAGCATATGTTACATTCCCAAATATATTTAGGTGACTTCTAGTCTTCCTTGTCTACTCTTAAATCTATATCTTTATGTATTAGCATTGTACTATATTAATTACTGTTTACTTTATAATATAAAAATCCATTTATAAATATAATTTTTAAAGAAAAATCTGGTCAGGTTAGTACAGCTTTTTGATCCTATCTATTACTCTTATTTTCAGAATTTCACAGATAGTTCTTGCTTCTTTATATTAAGTTTTGAGCTATTAAAGTCAGGAGCTGAGACGTAAAACATTTATGTTTAATGCATAGCATATTGCCTGATGCCTAAAATATTGGAAGTAAATCATTGAACATTTGTTGAATTGAATTGTAATTACTTATTTTAAAATCATAACACCACAAAACTGGTCTTTTATCTAGGGAAGTAGATGAGGAATATCAATTTGAAAATTTTGTCCAGATAACATGCAACTGCTGGGCAAGAAAGAAGTGAAGGAATGAAACAACAGAAACCCACAGCACTTGTGGTAATTTTAATGATGGGAGGGGCAATTACAACATTTCTGGAGAAAAAAGTTTGTTGAATTAATATAATAGTCTGAAACTCACACAGTGCCTTACTAGTAAACAATAAGCATTACATCCTATTATATCACTTGTCAAAGATAGACTCTAAAAGATATCCATTGTTTTGCTGAACATGCAAACATTTCTGCTTTTCCTCATAACAGGATTCTCATTTACCTTTAAGAATCCTCTTTTCCGTCGTTCTTTTGGACCTGATTTGAACCCTAGCTCCAGAGTTGAGTACAAAATCCAGGCTTTGTTAATCAAATCCTTACCCCTGCCTACAGTGGGAGGTTATTAATGTACTTGACTCAAGGTGGGTCATTCAGAAGTACTCAACTGAAGTACTTCTGTTGAAACTAAAGAGAGAAATATTTGTCTCTATCACATATATACTGTGAGAATGTAGGACTGGAGTGCTGGGGGACCATCATATAGCAATATGTTGTCTGAAAATGAAAGCAAAGCACAAAGAAGAATAAATCAGCCCAGTGGGAGAGAGTACTGCTCCAGATGTCATCATTTAAACCCCTGGATCCAGCTGAGTTAAGTCTTCATTTAGGTATTCCAATAATGTCAGTAAAAGAAAACAAATTTGTATGACTTGAATTTCTTTCATTTGCACCTGAACACCTTAACTAATACACACCATTCTTAGGATCATATTTGAAATAGTTCTCAAGCCATTTTGTTCATGCAGGCTTGTGTGTTTATGTGTATGTGTCTGGGTATGTTTTCTTTATGAAACAGATTGTATTTTTCCTAAAATCTCAATAGAGTACTCTGAACATCCTGGCAGTGTTACTTGCTTTTGATGGAGTTATGCAAGATACTTGCCTACATCACTTATTTTAAGAAGTATGTATAGGTTTTCCTTTTTCTCCCCATGGATTTACATAAGGCTTTCTTATCCGTTACAGAGATCTGAAGAAACATAAAGCTGACAATTAACACCTTAAAATTCAGCGCTGTGAAACATCCCTTTTTGGAGTCAATTCTCCAGTTGAGCAGAGAATAATCCTAAAATATTTAAAGATTTGTTAAAGTCTCCAGAAAAAAAAAAAAAAAAATATATATATATATATATATAGCAACAGCATTGGGGAAAGTATATAAAGTAGATAATTTTTCACTCTTTTATATAGAAACTATTCCTACTACCCTTGGTCCGTTAGTTGATCTTTCATGCCTGGCAACATGATGAAAGTCTAGAGTAACTAAAAAAAAAGGAAAGAAAGAAAAAAATCAAAGTGGAAATGTACCAAAGATGCTGGCAAAAGACCAGTGTTTGGTGTCTTAAAACTTGACAGCAGTTTAGAGAAGTACCCTATGGCTTATGGTGGTACGCGTTTTACGTGTGCTGGTGGTCAGAGATTTCTCAGACTTGTTTTACTGTGTTTACTATGGAGAACTAGTTATGCCAGACTATGCTACTGCTGTGTTAAGGAGACATGTGATTTGTAGGCTGCATAAAAGGAATGGCAAAAAAAAAAAGAAAAGTATGGGCACTTACTAATTTCCAAAAATGCATACAAGATATGCAATTGCAAATATGTGTTAAAACAACCATATTAGTTCATATTTCTGAATCATAAAAATTGCTTTCCTGTGACACGGCCTTGGTGCTCTTGCTCTCGAGAGAAACTATTAGTCCCTGTGACAAAGACACAGACAACATCTGCCATGTTCTTTGAGCCAGTAAAAGCAGCCATTTAAAGAAAAAAGGAAATGAAAAACAATGAGCAATGATGATTGTTTTTTTTTCTCCATTATCTTTTGTTTTAAATTTTATTTTCTTTTGGTCTCAGGAGTGCTGTTTGCACTATGAAATAATCCATTCTATGTCATCAAATGAAAAGGGTGCACCTGCCAGCTATCATAGTGAGACAGGAAAGATCCACACCCCACATCAAGTGTTCTCTGACAGGCACAGCATCAAATCATTATTTTATCTCAGACCTGCTTCACCAAAGAAGAAGTGATTGTGTGGTTCTGTTTTTGAAAAGTGTACGTTTGGTGTGCTTTAGAATTTTTGTATATGTTATCAACCCCTGAAAGCTTACATAAGATAAATTTATATTACACGTTAAAGGTTCCTAAAAGGTCAGTATTTTCACAGGATGCTCCATAGGCTATTTTGTTAATTTTCACTCTCTAATATATTGTATTGTGTTTATGGAGATTTAAAGAATAAAAATATCACAAATGAGAAAATTACAAAATTGGAAGTGGGATACCTATGTAATTATTAGTGTATCAACTTTTCTGTTTTAATTTCTTGTACTACTCAGGTGGGAGCACTTTAATAATGAAAGCATGTAGGAGTAAGTTGGAATTAAATGACAAAAGAATAATAAGAGCTCCCATGTATGTAAAACATTAGAGCATCCTGTGCAGTAGAACTTTCTGTCTGTTCCATATCAATATGGTCCTGAGAAATTGTCCCTGGGAAAGGTGTGGTCACAAGAATAAAGAGTCCTTGTTTACAGATATGCTTGCATACTTTGTCTCATTTCCTCAGCTCACCCCATTTTCAGTTATTACTCACATTTATAAAGAAAAGGTTCATGAAGACTTTCTAAATATTCCAGTTCTGGTAAAAAAAAAATGACCCCGACTAAACTAGTAAAAGATCCACCCTCTATGAGTAATCTCTTTAATAAGGTTTTTTCATTGTGCTGGCACAGTGACTAATACTGACTTCACAGATTTATCAATAGGCCTAATAGGAATACAAGGTAAGTAAGAGAGAGAGACATCTTGTTCCTGAGGAGATTCTTTCTCTAGTTTGCTACCAGCAAAGCGAAGGAGAGAATTAGATTGAATCATGATCATTTGGGAAGCTCCAAACAAATGAAAACAAACGAAAACCAAAGCAACTAGAATGTGTTACATGATTTACAGGTTGTGGGAAAAAATTTCTTTTTAACAAAGATAAAATTTGAAAAACTGTTAAAGGATTATGTTTATCTTATGTAATTATTGAGGAAAATGGGTACAAGTTGTTGAGAGAAAGAGATTTTGACTTAGCAATCCTGGTAAAAATCTTTAGTTAATGTTAAATATAAAAAGTAAGTTCCTTGATAGAATTTTTCAGATGCTGGATGAATCAGCCTTCAGAAAAATGCTACATGGATTCTTATATGAAATTGGTGGTTTCCTTCAATAATAAAAGGGCAAATTTCTAATATTTATTGACTGCTTACCATGTACAAAAACATCACTTAATCATTTTTTGTAAGTTAGCCCATTTGACCCTCACAAATCCTTGTTGTGGAAAGCAATTTACTGAAGAAGAGAATGAATAAAGATTAGGCAGAGAGAGATGTCACCACAAAGCCTGAGCCAACTCTCTATGGACTCATACTGAGGTTGGCCCTCTAGATTCTCCTGATTCATGTTGCCCCATTGCCTCAAATATTATTACCCCCATGTGGATCAGTCACTGGGAAAGGGCTATCTCAGAAATTACTTTTGGGGTGGCAGCTTCCATCAGCTCAGGCAACTCCTGGTGGAGCTTCACAACTGTCACTTGAGGGAATATATCCCTCAGTCATGAAATGGGCATCTGACCTTGGCTCACAGCATCCATGACACCAGTGCAATAGCCTAATAGTCTAACAAAGTATTGCTAGTCACATCCTTTCCATGGGTTGTCTCAAAGTACATTTTTTCAGTGCCCCTTAGTTGAAAGAAACCCCTTTAAATTAACACTATATGTCACTGATGGCTCATTCTTTTTGGTGACATCATTTCAGGCTGTGTACAATAAGTGTCATGGCCGGAGGAGACTTGGTTAAATTTCATCATTTAACCAAGCCTCCTGTCACATATTCACTTAACAAATATCTATCCACTCTAAGTACCAGGTCTTTTTCTAGGCACTGGAGAGAGAAGAAAAAAAAATAAGACATGGAAGATACGTAGATGATATTTCTTAAGCGAATGAGTGACAGGATGGGGAAATAAATAACGCTTCTACTTTTTTCATACTTACTATGAACCAGGCACAGTGCTGAATTCTTTGCATATATTAATGCTTTAAACTCTTGTAAGATTTCTGTGAGACAGGCACTACTAAAACTTAAGAAACTGGCACTGGTAGGTTATGGAACTTCTGGTAACCACCCAGAATACATGTTGCAGGAGGCGTTCAGACTCTGTCTGCCTCTGAAGTCTGTTCTTTGATCCACATGTAACTAGTAGTTACCATTATGCTTCACTGTGCTTATGAAGGCTTTTGGAAGATGTCTGGGGCTAGATTCCCTCATCCAGTGATGAAAACAAGTGATTTACCAGGAATTATAAACTAGTTATTAAAAAGCAGCCTGCAGAGTTTTGATTTTTTGACAGTATCTGAATATCTGTATGCAATTTAACCCATTTGTAGTAATCATTTATCCCTAAAAATATTTGGGTATGATATTTCTGAAAATTTTCTGATTGCCTCATCTGATACATATGATCGTCTTTTGGTGCTGGGATCCAGGACACCACAAGTACTCCAACACTGAGGTCACCTTAACATGGTGTTGCACTAGGGTGACAAATTCCTCCTGGTTCCTCAGGAAATACCTGGGACTTTCTCAGTCCTGGGCAAATTGGAATGGTTTCATACTCTATATTGTACCCTTATTCTTGTTGCTGATATAATTGCCCCCTGCATCATGAGGAAAATGTTTAAGAAAGTTCAGTTATTTGACTTCGAACAGAAAAATAGAGGGGAGGAGGGAAGCTCTGAGAACTGTCCATTTGGATATCCATCAGGAAGAGGAGTTGAGGGTAAGGAGGAGGAAAAGTTTGGGACCTCCAGATCTTACACTACAGGCTTGGTGTGCTGCCTGCAGGAGTGCTGGCTGGGGCTCGGATGAGTGTCCTACTGCACCCAGGAATTTCTAAAAATACTCCAGAGCACTTTTCTGCTTCCCCATATTTGTCACTCCTTAGTCTTCTAGATTCAAAGAAAGAAAACAATGATTACTTTTTCCGGATTTACCATTTCTGCCTAATTACTAAGCATCAATAGTTAGGATTATGTCTGTCTTTAATAGCTAGGATTATGTTTGGTCAGAAGCTTTCATAAAAATAGTTTGGATCATGGAATTTTATAAGCCCTGTTTCATTTTAACTTGCTATATTCAAAATAAAGCAAAAAACTCTTGTGTTTAAACTGTGTGAGGTCAGAAATGATTTAATGATTTTAATACCTTAGAAAAAAAATTATTAGGAAACATTCTTGTCAACAAAATAGGAATTTTGGTTAAAGAATGTTAAAAGGAGTGTTTCAAGCCAAAAATCAATAAAAACACACAAAAAGATGAAAGGTGACTAATGAGAAAATCAAGCCCCTTACATTTTGATGAATGCCATCAGAATGTGTCAAAATTTGCAGTGTATTACCAGATGAAAAAGAGTATAAAACATGAAGGAAATCTAATTAGGGGAAAAAACACACGACAACAAAGGCAACTTGAAAATGGCTGATGAGATAATTACATTGAATAGTTAAAGAATACCAAAGTTCTGAAGTTTGCGATACTTGTTTTGTCAGTTAACTAAGGTTAAACTGGGGACTCAGATACCAGAATTAGGTATACCAGTTAAATATATGTAGGAATGACTTTGTTTTAACTTATGTTAAAGAGTAATATAATCTCTGCTCTACTGATAATTTCTTAATAAGCTATTACTCATGGTTATATTTGTTAGCTCATGATTTGAAAATCTTAAGAGGATAAATGAATTCAATTATATGAATTTACCAATGTATCTCCTGGTTCTTTCATTATACTTACAGACTAATTGCAGTTAGATGCAGGAGTTATGGGAAACTTGAATGCCTACCTTATAATAAAGCATTAGAGAGAAATACTGCTTTTCTTTTTTAATAGATTATTATTATTATTGCCCCACATACAAACAGAAAATTGTATCTTGGAGTTTTCCTCTCTGGTGGCTTCTGAAAAGGCATAGACTTAGGCATATATACAGTAACCCAGAATGTCAGGGATGACTATGATATATATTTTTAAAATAAATTTATTTATTTATTTTTGGCTGTGTTGGGTCTTTGTTGCTGCGTGCAGGCTTTCTCAGGTTGTGGCCAGCGGGGGCTACTCTTCATTGCAGTGCACGGGCTTCTCATTGTCGTGGCTTCTCTTGTTGCAGAGCACGGGCTGTAGGCACGCACGCAGGCTTCAGTAGTTGTGGCACCTGGGCTCAATAGTTGTGGCTCGTGGGCTCTAGAGCATAGGCTCAGAAATTGTGGCAAATGGGCTTAGTTGCTCCGCGGCATGTGAGATCTTCCCGGACCCGGGCTCGAACCCATGTCTCCTGCATGGGCAGATGGATTCTTTCTTTTTTTGTGTGTGGTACGCAGGCCTCTCACTGTTGTGGGCCTCTCCCGTTGCGGAGCACAGGCTCCGGACGCGCAGGTTCAGCTGCCATGGCTCACGGGCCTAGCCGCTCCGCGGCATGTGGGATCTTCCTGGACCGTGGCACGAACCCGTGTCCCCTGCATCGGCAGGCGGACTCTCAACCACTGTGTCACCAAGGAAGCCCAACTATGATATTTTTAATCTTAGATTCTTGGGTGTCACCCCTGGGTCAGAGTGGCCTATTTTCTGAGTTTCCTCAGAGGTTGTGTTCAAGTACTTGCTGCCAGTGAGGCTTCAGTTTCACTGATTTCTAAGCAAATACTATTGAGATTGTGGTCTGATTTCTTATTGCTGCCTATTGTAAAATGTGGGGGGAAGGAGATACATGGAGGAAAGAACTGTTAAGCAAAAGGAACAAGGACATGATAATTTGGGAAATTCTCATGTTATCCAGATTGCAAAGCATGTCAAAATTAATTCACTACTAGAAAAAGGATGCTTTGGAGAAAGTCCAAGGTGTGGCTAGACAATCATTTCATAATGCCTCAGAAGGATTAGAAGTTCAGATTATTCAGTCACACAAAGGGCTTTGTGAGATTGGATGCGTGACATATAGATCCTCTCAGCCATCTCAGCAGAAGCTAGGAATAGATATAAGATTATCCAGGAAAGATCCTTGGAATAAACTTTGGTCTAACAGAGTGAGTCCATATGAGACATGGGAGACACACCACGTACTTGAAATTCTTATAGAAGAAGAATACTGTCAACTTGTACTAAAAGGGACAGAGAGAAGAAATGAAAGAAGGTGGTCAGACTCTTAAAATTCTATAGATAGGAGACAGGAGGATAAAATCACTAAACCTCAAACACATTCTAACCTTCATGAAAAAGAATAATGATTCCAAGAACAGAGCTGTGAACCTAGTAGGTGGAACCTTTTGGATCAAAGCATTATTCCCAGGCCTTGAAACCTAATACTGTTTTCCCAGCTGGACTTTGAGATTGCTTAAGATAAGTGACTCCTTTTTACTTTTTGTTTTCTTTCTTTTGGACTGGAAATCTCTATAACTGCTAATCCATTCCTGTAGCATCCTTTTATTTTGGGAGTGGTTTCACAGGTCTAGTTTCACAGGTCCAGTTTCACAGGTCCACAGATGAAGAAAAATTTTCCTTCAGAATGGATTATACCCACAGTCTCATCAATACCTAATTTAGTTGCATTTAACTAATGACATCTGGAACTTTTGATGTGAGATTTGAAATTTGAGTTGATGTTCTAATTGGTTGAGTCTTTTGGTGACCTTGTATAGAATGAATGTATTTGTATGTGGGAGGGATGTGAATCTTTTGGTGTCAGACGGTGGATTGTTGTAGGTACAAGGATGGCCTCTGTATATGTCCTGGGCTTAGTCCCCAGAACCTGTGAATGCTATGTAACCTGGCAAAGGGGAATTAACTTTGCAAATGGAATTAATATTGCTAATAAATTTACATTAAGATGGGGAGATTATCCTGGATTATTGTGATGAGGCCAGTGTAATCTCAAAGGTCTTTAGATGTGAAAGGGGACGGCAGAAGTGATGCCATGTAAGAAAGACTCTAGCATTCATTGCTGGCTTTGAAGATACAAAGAGGCCATAAGCCAAGGGATGTTGGTGGCCTCTAGAAACCCGGACAGGCAAGGGAAAGATTCTTCTTAAAGCCTTCAGGAAGAATGTGCCTTTACCTATACTTTGATTTTAGTTGAGAGACACCTATTTTGAACCTCTGAACTCTAGAAATATAAGAAAATAAATGTGTGTCACTTAAGCCAGTAAGTTTGTGGTAATTTGTTTCAGCAATCATAGGAAACTAGCACATTCCCTTAAGACAGTGGGTTTTTTGGTTTTTTTACTTGTTTTTAATAATTTTCATCACTTAAGCAGATGTTTTGCCAAGGAGAGAGTTCTCTGGAGCTCCTCACTCTGCCATTTCAGAAGTCCTCTCCTGAAATATATCTCTTCTTCATGTTTGAAAGCTACTTTTTGCTGGTATAGAACTCTAAATAAACAGTTATTTTCCCCCAGTACTTTAAAATGCCATTACATTGTCTGGCAAATCCACTGCATTTTTTATTGTTATTCCAAGCAGTCTGCTGTAATTTTGATTGTTTTCTGATAATTTTCAGTGTTTGTTCTTATCTTTGTTTTTCAGAAGTTTGACAATAATGAGCCTAGGTAGGGGTGTGTGTGTGTGTGCTTTATTTATACTTTTGCTGTTTGCTGAACTACTAAGATTTGTAGTTTGGGGTCTTGGCCATTATCTCTTCAAATACTTCTTATACTTTATTCTATTCCTCTTTTACTTCTGGGATTTTATTTTCCAATGTGTTAGATTGTATCCTAGAGCTCTTTGATACCTTATTTTTTCACTCTTTTTTCTCCTTGTGTCTCTCTTTGTGTTCTCTCTAGTGATCTATTTTCATGTTCAGTGATTCTTTCCTTTGCTGTGCTGAGTTTATTGTATTGCTGTATTGAGTGTATCTAAGGTGTTGTACACTTCTCTTACCAAGGTTTTCCCTTTATTTCTTATGTTTCTGTCTCTTTTTCCCCTGTCCATGCATGTTGTCAGTCTTTTTCTCCACAGATTTTTAAACATATTAACCTACTGGCAATGCAACAATATATATTTAAAATTCTCTGTCTGATAGTTCCAACAACTGGGTCATATAAGTCTGGGAAGTGTTGTTTTTTTCATGTTCTTCGTGTACCTTGTAGTTTCTGGTTGAATGCCAGACATCTTGCATAGGACCATAGTGACAGAGGTATATAATATTAATACCTGGAAATGTGAAACTTCTTTTTTTGTTAAGCCTTTAGTGTGGGAAGTTGAGGTTTCTAGTCAGAAGATGAACTACATTATTATTATTGTTGTTGTTTCGTGGTGGTGGTGGTGGTGGTTGCTGTTGTTATTATGGTTACCCTTATTGTACCACCAACTTGAAATTTTTCTACCTGTGCCTTTTGTGTAGTGTAAGGGTTGTTTTTCTGGAAGACTTTCATCAATGTCTGCTCCATTCTCTGCTTTAGATCTTTTTGCACTTTTATGTTAGATATTTCTTCACAATTCCACCCTTCTCCACATAGTAAAATGATATTATTTGTCATGCAACACTTGATAACCTGGTAGTGGGATGGAAGACATGAACATTCCTTTGGTGTTTTGGTTCAGCCTTGGCTGTGCATGGACAATGTAGGGTCAGTCTTAAGGATGTGAGGATCTCCTTCTCAGGGATCCTACGCCTTCCCCGGTGGATAATCTCTAATGATATGAGATCTGGGTATTTTTCTGCCCTTCCTCATGGGTAGAGGTGATTTTTTAATTTCCTTCTCCCAGAAGCAAAAGTGTTTCACCTGTATTCCGAGAGCAATATGTTTTACTCCCTAATGCCAGTAGCTTAAACTTTTGTTCCAAAATGACAACAGGGTAGGTTTTGTGTGGACTTCATGCCATTCCTGGATGAAAGTCCCCTCCCCTTGGCACATATCATGCTCCCTGTCTCTTTGACTCTAATTTTTCTCATGATCACCTCTTGAGGTCTGTAAATATTGCAAATGGTCATAAATTACTTTGTATCTTTCAGCTTCTAGAAGTTCTGTACTGTCACACTAAATGAGTTCATGCTAATTATTTAGCAATTGGTTCAAATTTTAGCTGAATTCTTCTTGCTTTTTTAGCTTACTACATCTGCCCCAGGTAAGTAAGTGCTGTGTCCTATCTCTCTTTGGAAGACCCTATCTTTCCATAGATTTTTGGTTAGTTTATTGCCCTGTGACCTCAGTTTTCTAACGAGGTCGAGAAAATTTTGGTTTGTATATCCAGCTTTTTATGTTGCTGTTGTAGAGGTGGGAAACAATATTCTTTTTAACATTATACCTCCTAAGTAGAAGCTTGAAATTCTGTTCCCCTTGTCTGGAAGTTTCTCAGCTTTGGTGTAGAAACATATTTGATTCTCACAGAATGCTTACCATTATGCAGCTAAGCTTAAAGCAAACTGTAGGAATCATTCTGGGGAGTTCCTCTCTGTTCAGATAAAAAAAAAGCAACATATAGGTAATGGTATAATGTCAAAAAGTGAGGTGCCAGGTTCTGCAAAATAGAAACTGAGTTGAAGGTGAAAGCACAATAGGCTGGTTATACCAGAGAATGTCTCTGTGTTTGCTTTCAGACTGATTTATTAAAAAGGTGCTTCTTCCTCCCTTGAGAAAGCCTCAGTCTGTGTAAATTTCTTTCTTGCCTTCTTACTTGATTTTCCTTAGAGAGAGAGAGAGACAGACAGACGGACAGAGAGATATCTGGCAAGCTCTTTTCTAGACATAGAGAATTTAGTCCCAAGTGAGGGGACAAGGTGTTTGACCTTGGGGAACCTACAGGCTGAAGGTATACTTTACAGTGTAGTACCTCAAATTAGACAGAATGAGCTGGCTTATTTAATACCCACCCCCTTAAGCTTTGCAGGGTTTACAAAAAATTTTTTTGGAAAACTTGGATCACATGCTCATCAATATTTTATTATAAGTATGTATTTTGCTATAAGCTCCATAAGTGAAGAGAAAAATCTTCATTTGTTCTTTTTCAATCTTGCACGGTACATATTCCATACACATACTGTGTTTGTTCAATAAATGTTCTGGATTCATTAGACCTTGTGTATAAGTGCTGTTCCTGTACAAACATGAGTGTTGTTCATATACTGGAATTATTAGTTCATTTGTAAGGTTGATTTCCAAAGTTTAACATTTATGAATTGATATTAGTCATGGTAATCTTTTCTTCATTTCATTTTATATTTTCAAATTGCAGTCATTGAACATTGTACACATTTTAAATTTCTCATGGGTAGAAATTGAATTAATATGCTTGAACTCATTTATTTTCCAGTTGGATCCAGAATTGTTGTGCAAATTTGCAACTCATGCAGCCTGTATTGCTCAAATAGGGATGCAACCCCCAAGGTAGTTGTTCATTTGACAGTGTGAAGCAAGTTTATTTGACAGTGTGAAGCATGGGGAACTAAGTTATTTTCCCTTGTCCTATGTCTGATAGCTTCCTGTTACAAAATTTGAGGGGTACGTCACTGATGCTTTAACTTGTGGAATTTCTTGATATAATGTCTAAAGTTCAGTAAACTAACAAAGAATATTCCTCTATTTCTACATGATGGATAGATATCAAATCAAAATTGAGCCTTTTGAAGATGTCTCAGTTTTTACTTTTTTAAGGGAATGACGTTTTAATACAGCGATCTCTTCATTATCCTGCTAGGAGAATAAAGCAGTGTGGACGATCCATATTATTAATATTTAAGTGAAAACAAATAACAGCAAAAGGCTTTTTTTGGGAAAAAATAGAAATCTGTTTAGCTTTAACCTCCTGAGTTTCTTCTGTTTCTTCTTGCAGCCCTCTCATGGCGGAAAATGGACAGTACCTATCTAAACCTGCGTGTTTGGACCTTCCCATTTCTATGCCTATTGATTTTCATCTACCACAGGAAAGGTAGGCTGTTTTATCCTTGTTTATTTGCTTGTTTTGTTGTTGGTTGTTTGTTTTGTTTAATAGTCTCTTTCAGCTCCTGGTGGTTTATAACAATTCTGTTCTTTTCAACAAAATATTAATTAATCTGAACTTTCAATCTCAATAGAAACTTGAATGTAAGAGTTCTAACAGTGTGGTAATCTGCAGAAATAAGACTGTAATTAATGGAATTCTAACTAAGATACCAAAGCCTTCTCCAGTTTAAATAGCAGTGTGTGTGTATATATGTGTGTGTGTAAATTTAGAGCAATAAGCACATAGATAACATTAGATATTATTATTATTAATTTTTGTAGATTTGAAATAATGACATAGCATACTCAACCTTCTCCTAGTCCTTGGCACCTAGGAGAATTAAAAAATAAAGGGAACTCAGGTTCAACCCCTTTCCATAAAATCCACAGGTAGAATAAAAGTCTGCTGCTATACTTTTGGGTACAGATTTGACATTTTCAATACAATATCTGGGATTTCAGCTAATACACATGCAAGTAGACATCCTTTAGCCATGCTTGTCAGGGTGGCTACTTATGATCCGGCATACACTGTTCAGTATATTTCTGCTATGAGTTTGGAAGAAAAGTTAAGAGGTGGCTGAAAAAAGAAAGGGCAGGTATGTCAAGATAATTTTCCAATTCCACTCCTCATACTATTGTAGCTGGGAGAGCTGGAATCATTTAATGAACATTTATTTAAATTCATACTTGATCCGCTTTCTTGTATCTACAAAGTGCATATAAGAAGTCTGTGACACTGATTTGATTTGATGGGTCAGGAAGAATTTCTCCTGGTGTTGCGTCATTTTGTACCAGTAAGAACACACCATAATTGTTACTTCATGTGATTCTCTAACGCATCTGTGGAAGAGTATAAGCCATTATTGAGTTGTTAGCACAATCCTGCGTTTCTGAATAATATGAAAATGTAGCTTGGTAAAATAACCTAGAAATGTTTCTACTCATGTAACAGACGTCTCACTGTAAAGAAACCAAGATGCAGACCAGCAGGTTATTAATTTCTTTTGAAGATCAGTAAGAATTTACTTCATTTCCGCTTCTGTTGGCTCTTCTAACTCCCTCTTTATCTTCTTAGAGATGGAATTACACATTGCCATAGAGATAAAATAAAAGAGTTTGGCAAATTCAGACTCAGACAAGCATATCTAATTTACCTTTCGACTTGGCTGTTGCTTCTCTGTCTACTGTGGTGTTCAATTTGTTTTCTACCTAGCACAAGGTGTTTTAACTATCAGTCATACAAAAGGCCAATTAGGTTATCAAGTCAATTTTTTCACCAGAGTAGGATAGATCTCTGGTGTTACTTCCTTTCTTCTATTTTCCCCCAGGCTAGAATTGAACATGTTTCTTGTTATTTCTTGAGGGCAAAGAAGATAAAAATCAATAATAAAACTAGATGTGGGTTTAGGAGGACTAGTGTCTTAAATGGGGAGGGGGCATTTGACTTAAAATGAAAAGTTCTCAGCAAATACTTTATTGGGTGATAAATGACTTCTGCTCTATTTTTCTTTAACTAGCAAAAATCAAATAAGCATTTTATCACATGCAAAAGTCAGATCTAGAATTTTATCATTGGCATATATTTCCCCAGGGAAATACATCTGCACAAAATCCTCCTGATCTGCTGACAAATCCTTTTAGATTGCTTTTTTGTTTAATAATAGTATTTAGAATATTGGCTTTCCATATTTGGATAAAGAAGAGAAATAGTGGTAGAGGTATTGGAAAAGTGTGCATGTCTATAAGTATGTGTGGCATGTATATGGTGTCTATGTATGTAAGTTTGTCTTATGAAAACTATCAATTAGATTAAAATAACACATGGTGATGTATATTTCCTCCCCACAGACATTAACACTGGAGTGATGCTTAGAATAGTCGAAATAAACTTTTTCACTTTACAGAAAGACTAAGTTATATTTGCCAAGGTTACCAAGGTTACCAAGATAGATTCAGGGCTAGACCAGACTTCCTGATTTCTAGTTAAGTGTTTGCTCCTCTATACTAATCTTGCTCAAGATTACTTTTCCTTTTTTTCAAGAAGAGTGAGATTTCTAATGCTAAAGCCTGAAGCCTAGACCTGAAGGAGTGAGACCAGAACAGAGAAAAATTTTTTGTATCTTTAGCTCAGATGTGCTTTGAGAAGTCTCATCTTCTGCAGGGAATATTCTTCAAGCCAGATATAGAGGAGATTGACATCCATTATTTAAAAGCTGATTCTTATGATGTCAGACATGTAGTCAGACATCAGGCATTTTAGCAAAGAAATGGAGAGAAGTTGGAAGCAGGATCAAAGTTTAAAACAATATGACTTATTAATATAGCATTGTATCTTTCTGGGATCCTATTGATTAAAACATTAATAAAATTCATTTTTGAACCAAATTAATTAGAGTGGTATCGTGTACAGATGAATGAAAATAATATATTGTAATAATATAACAAAATGTGTTTTGGACTCTGAGTCATCCAACCCTATTTGTTAAAATTCATCATTACTCAGCACTGCTGAGTCTCTTCCCATATTCTGATTTCTGTAATAACTGAGCAAGTCAGAGAAGATTAAAATGAAAAAAGAAATATGTATCTCTAATGGCAGAATTGTCTCAGGATTTGTCAGAGTTATGATTCATACTAGGCTTCATAATTGTCCTTGATTATATGTGCTATGTTCCAAGAATGATCTTCTAATAAGGTATTACTATCTGATTATGATTGTGAATAAACTTTTTGAATACAGAGGATAAACCATGAACACTTAACTGATATCACAACTACTGCTTCTCCTAAAAGCACTATACCTACAATAGCAATAATTTCAACAAGAGCACTTTACACTTATTGAGAATATCCATTGTGCCTATCTTTGTTTTTCAAATGAAGACGTAGAGGCTCAGAGAAGGTAAGTAACTTAGCTGAATTTACATACTTCGTAAATGATAGATCTGACTATAAACCCAGGTAAGACTGACATCAGAATCCACAGCATTAAACCCCACACTCCAGTGTGTGTGTATGTGTATACACACGTGTATGCCTGTGTGTATGAGTGGACTTGGTGTATGTCAGTAGGGAGAGGGGAGATAATGTGAAGAAGAAGAAAATGAGTTGATCAGGTGACAACAGCAGCATGGCTCTGATCAGAGTTTTACATTTTTTTGGTGTTGTCACTGAATAGAAAGAGCTATAGATTGCATTTAGATGATCAGACCTGAAGACTGATTTATATTATTAATACTATATGATTACTGTAACTTAAAATAAGAAAATCAATATCCTACTTGCTAAATGGCTTGATTTTTATTGTTTAAATTTTTCCTGCATTTGCTTGGGTTAAAAAACAGAGAAAGGGAAATAAATGTCTAAAATACCTTAATATAAAATGTTAACCACATAACTACCATATGTAAAGTGTTATGTCTACATTTCTGTAATTTCTGGTCTACAGGGATTGGATTTTCACCATCTTTGGCAAAGCTATTTGACAAAATCAGAAATAAAATACTAAAGCAAACTCATTTTGAAAAAGTAAAATGGAAATAGAGCAGATGTCATTTTGTAAATGGGGAATTAAAAAACTTTCTGTTTGTCAGCATATGAAAAGTTTAAAATAATTTCATTTCGTCAAGCGTCAGACTTTAAATGATCATAAAATTCCTGATGGGTGAGAGTAACACAAATAAATTTATTAAAGTTCTGTCAGTGTCATTTATACATTCAGTAGATTACATATTATTTATTCACTAAGATAATGCATTATGCAATTAGAGTTATTTTTCTGTTTTGTATAATTTAAATTCTGTATTAAACTGCATTTAAATAAAAATTCAAACAATTTAGTCTGCATCTATCACAACTGAGGATGGCAGGTATCTGGGGTATAATATAGGAGACTTGATTTATTTCAAACTTCTTGTTTGATAAAAAAGATTCAGAATTAATTATCAATCCAGCCTGAAGAGAACTCTTTAAAATTATATCTTTCCAGTCAAATTTATTCATTAAAAATGTTCCTTTACCCTCACCCCTACCCCTGCCTCAACTAGTCAGTCCATTTCCTACTACTGTCCTTGATGAGACTTTGAAGAAATATTGAGTTTCCTAATTCTTAACTGTAAATTTTTTTAAACTGTAAAAATATGAGAATAAATCTATAGCATACAGTTGGATTTGGTGGGGGTGGTGGTTTATTTGGCAGTCATTCCTCCTTTTAAATTACAACAAAATTTCTTCTTCCTGTTCTGTGCAGTATGGTGGGGCTCTTATGTGCACTGTTCTGCCCTTGGAAATGCTCAACTCTTGATCCAACCAAGGTCAGTCAGAATCAGAAACTTGAACATGCTACCACAAAAAAATGCAAACACACTTAATTGCATTTCATTCTAGAAGAGGCTCTCAGACTACATGTCACCTGCCAGAAGACCTATGCCATTGCCATCTAGAACTTCCTGTCCAGTTTCAAGCCTAGATCTCCCATCCTACCACAAATTTCATATTTTTCAAAAATTCTTTTAAAATTCTTCCTTGGTTTAGATAAGCTACAGCTAGTTTCTGTGATTTGCAGCTAAAGAACACCAATACCGCAAGATCCTGGCACATGTCTGCATTATTTTGCCTTGAAAATGCTGTAACATTGAGAAGCAATGTGTTATCTATCATTTGTCAAAGTATATCATTCAACTGTCAAAATTTGCTCCCCAAATCCATATCAAAATACCTGACTCTGGGGGAAACCCACCCTATTCAGCCTAGATTTGGTATGTAGCTTTGTGCCATATGACTTCTCATGAAGAATGTTCTACTTTTTGGCCAAAGTCTTCATTTTCCAGCATTTATCCAAAGAAAAACAAAAATAGAATACATTATAAGGATAAATTTAATGTTGCCTTACAAAACATTACCAAGATCTTGAAGTTCAATGAAGGTTAAAATACAAGTTCCTTAAAATAGGTAAATTGCTCACAAATTATGTTCCTATGAGACTGTAGCTTTTTTTTTTTTTTTTGGCTAATATTGACTTCTTTAAATAGTTTGTGGTCTGAATTATTCACATGCTGTTTAACTGGGCCTATGATACAAGGTCAAATATTCTCAGTTAAAGACTATGCATTGTAGTGACATAATTTTATTTTTTAAATAGATGTAGCAACATATGTGCATTTAAAAGTTGAGAGTGCTTCTAGGAAAAATAAGTATAAAAACTTATGTGAACATTTTTCTCTGAACTTTACATAGCTAAAGACACAAGTTAAAATTTCTAGAATTCCCTTAGGTCTTTCCCTTCTGTATGGTGATCTTAATACTTTGGCTCATTTTGTTATTTCTAATTCATGCTCTTCCACTAACTTCAAACAAAATTGTTTTAAACATAGATTGATTCAGGCTATGTCTCCAGAGAAACAGAGCAAATACTAAGATAATCCATGTAACTATACTGTTTATGTGACCTTCCTAATCTGTACAGTGGTGGGTAATGAAGATCAACATGAGAGTGGCTGGCATGTCTATATTTTAGCATCTTGTTCAGGTGAAGGTGTCTATAATTAGCTGTTCGATCACATGTATACAAACTGAGTCCTGTTTTGAAACAGGAAGGATTTTTTCGATACCACAGGAAGTACAACCCAGCATGCGAAACAAATCAAACCAAAGACAACAACAAAAGCATTTGCTAAATATGTTTTTATGATGGTGATGATGTTTATCCTTTTGATTTTGGGCTGATGGGTATTACATCTTTGAGTGCTCTTCCTCTTATAGATGACATCTGAAAATGGTACCTGTTTAATGCATCATGGGATTGTGAAGGTTAATTTTAGAGGAAAATTGCTGCATGGATTCAGAAATTGTTAATATTTTCTTGTTTCTGTCTGAGGCTTTATCTACAGTCCTGAGCTGTCATTTTATAATTTTAAAAAAGTAAGAGAGCTCTTACCAGAAGAGGTGGTTTACCACTAGGAATAAAACATAGTTTTTATTATTGTTGTTGGTTGTTTTGTTTTTGTTTTTAACTCATCACTAAAAGTGAGTTGATTTCCATCTGACAATTTTGCAGCAGTGGATGAACTATGTGAAAATTAGAGGTTATAACTTATCATCTAGTGACAATAATATGTGGACAGCAGTTCAACACATAGCTGAGTCAATACCTCTTATTTCTACCCCAAATTAATTATTTATTTTTCTAATTAAAAGAAATTTTACCTACGTAATTTGCTCAAAAAGTGTACTACAATTGAGATACTTCCACAGTCAAGGGCAGGGACATAATACACCATTCATCATATTTGCTGGGCTCAGAAGCAGGATGGTGGGAAGGAAGTAAAACATCTGTGACATCCACAATTTTCCATCTTGTATGGCAGTAATTTATGTATATACTCTATCTCTCCTTCTTGATCATAAGTTTCCTGAAAGCAGAGGTTTGACAAAATATTTTTGATATCTTCCCCATCAAATGGCACCTATAGAGTGAAAACTCTGATATTTTTATTTAAAGAATAAACAAGTGATAATCATAACTTCAGTAATGACAGAAATAAAATGATGGTTTAGATCTTATGAAAACTTACCATGTGTCACACAGTGTTCTAATAGTTTTAAATGTATTAACTCATTTAATCTTCTCAAAAACCATGTAAGGTACCCTTATTATCCCCACTGTACAGGAAGACAAACACTTGCCAAGATAACTCATTTAGTAAGTGATGGAAAGAGATTTAAATGCAGGCATTCTGACTCCATAGACTAAAATCTTAACCATCATTTCTTTACTTTTTGGCACTTTAATAGAAATTATGATTATGATTGTATTTGATGACTACATTAGCTTCCTATTATTGCTGTAACAAATTATTACAAATTTCTTGGCTTAAAGCAACCCAAATTCATTATCTTACAGTTCTGGAAGACAGTAGCCCTAAAATCAAGGTGTTAACCAGACTACATTTTTTCTGAAGGCTCTAGGGGTGAATCTACTTCCTTGCCTTGTTGAGCTTCTAGAGGCTGCTCAAATTCCTTGGCTTGTTCCCTCCCAGTAAGCAGTCAAATCCTTCCAACCTCTGCTTTTTTGGTTGTTTGAGATATAATTGACATCTACCATTGTGTAAGTTTAAGGTATATGTGTTGGTTTAATATACTTATGTATTGCACTATAATTACCACAATAGCATTAGCAGCATTCCCACTCCTGGGTATATATCTGAAGGAATTAAAATCAGTATTTCAAAAAGAAATCTACACATCCATGTTCACTGCAGCATTATTCACAAGAGCCAAGTTATGTAAACAACCTAAGTGCTTATCTACAGATGAAGTGATAAAAAAGATGTGATACACACACACACACACACACACACACACAGTGAAATATAATTCAGCCATGAGAAAGAAGGAAATCCTTCTATTTACAACAACATGATGGACCTTGAGGGAATTATGTTAAGTAAGATAATTAGACAGTGAAATACAAGTTATATGACTTACATGTGGAATCCAAAAAAAGAAAAAAAACAAACTCACAAAAACAAGCTTTGTTTATGTGTGGTCTCTTCCTCTAATTCTGAATTTCCTACCTTCTTCTTCAAGGACTTTGTAATTACATTGGTCCTACTTAGATAATCCAGCTATCATTCCACCTCAAGATTTTAAATTCATCAGCTCTGCAAAGTCTCTTTTGCAAGGTAACATAACATATTAACAGGTTCTGGGTATTAGACCATGGGCATCCTATTATGTTTTTCAGCCTGCCACCATGATCAATTAGTATGTAAAAATTTTAGTAATAGCATTCATGGTCTTACAATATCAACCAGAGCAGGGAAAGCATATGCTTCTGTTACCAGAATCAGAATTTTAGGACTTTATGAAAATGTTTGAATTCTGTAGAATTCAAATCTTGCTCTCTTCCTCCTACTCACAAATTAAATAATTTTAACTTAATATAAAAAGGAATCGGTAGTTTTTCCAGAGGTTTCATAACAGTATTGGGACAAAGCCTATTGCAAATAACTGTGAATAGCTATGATTCACAAAAAACTATAAAGTCCAATGTCTGATCCCTGTAACTGTTTACATCTTATGTCACTTATTCTGGCCACTAGTGTGACTGCTCAGAAGGCAGAACCTAGTAAATAGCTGGATAAAAAACCTGAGTGTCAAATTCTGATGCTACTCAAGGACATTTTTAAGAACCCAAAGGAAGACTTAAGGCTATAATTTTAATATATAATATTGATTAAAACACATATATGCATTAATTTTTACAAAATGTTTTTGTGTACATTGCTTCTTTTCAACTTCACAATAAGTCTGTGAGTTAAGTTAGGTAACTAGTACTCATGGTCATCTTATAGCCAACAAAATTGTTCACCTTATAGACACTTATAAGGAGGTAGTTGATCTTAGACTACAACTCATTTTATGATTCCTATTCCTAGTCAATTCCTAATCAATGCTGAATGATTATTGCTTAACTGCCTTAATTTTATTTAAAAAAATATATGCATGCTTTAAAAAAGCCATCACTGGACAAAGCAATCACTAAATTAAATTTAATATAGAAGAAAATCTTTCAGTTATCAATATCAAACACATATATGTATATTTAGATATATACAAACATTGTATGTATTTTAGATATATATAAACATTGTATGTATTTATTTAAAATAATGAGGCTCAGAGGGAAAACATATTTTTGAATGAACTATTAACTTCTGACAAAGTTTAAAAGAAATTTAAATGCATCCCCTCCTCCTTTTTTTTTCTCCCATTTTCATCCTATCTTGGATTTCCTTAGTTTGGTTTCTTCTCTGAGGTAGACTACCTTAGTATCCTAGTAGTTCGACCTTTGCCAAATATTAGCTCATGCTTTTTCCTTAATGTCTTTTTAATAGCATTATTATTCAGAAAATAAATCATCATGTGTCAAGCATTATAACAAACCCTGCAGCCCTCAGAGATAGAAAGATGAAGCAGTCCCTGCCCTTTAAGAATTTATTAGCCACTAAGTATGATATTACATGTAAACATAGCAGATTACAATAAAAGATAAAATGCAAGTATAATATGGGTAGAAATATATAACTGTTTTATCATCAGTCTCTTGACGCCTTGCTCTGTTACTTATGGGGAGATAAAAGATTTTAACAAAGGGGTTAAAATTATTTTTATCCCTATTATTGATATTAATTTACCCTTAACAGAAGGCTTAGTAGAAGGTGTATAAAGATGGCTTGATTTAATCTGAAGAAATAAATCTTGAAAAATGAAGCTTTAGGTTTTTTGGTAGATTTATAGTAGTCTTGTCTTATGGGGAGAAATTCTAGTACTCTTTAAATCACATGATAAAGTTGCATGTTTGAAGAAGCACTGAATCCTGTCTATAAATTTTTAGGACATGATTCTATAGAACAGCATCTGATTCAGTAAGGTTAGTGCAGTGGAGGAAAAAACCTTGCTGTGCGTAAGAAGCATCTAGAATGCTTATTAATGAATACAGAGATATCTGTTAGTTAACTTTGTTCAGAGGGGCTCAGAAATATGCCTTTATGTTAAGTCCAGTAATTCTGACATGTGGTTCAAAGAACTCACTTTGAGGAAACCTGTTTTGAATATCCACAGAAAATAAACAATTAAAAAGTCTCAGTTGTTCTAGTATCATGACTGTGTATACATATATCTCTAAACAATCTCTAAAACATTCAGCAAATTGCCCATTCTGTTTAGTCACTCAAATGCCTCTTAGGTCTAAGCCAAGAATGAGATCCTCAGGAACAACCTAATATTATTTGGCCCAATTCTAAATCCCCTTACTGAGACAAAGTGATCTATCTGATGCTGGATTTCCAATTTCCAGGAACATAAGCTTGGCAGTCACATTGATATACCCAGTTCTACATAGAAATTCTAGTCAATACTAAAACAAGCACACTTTCCATCTGAAATTCACCTCAGTCTAATATAATGCCTGTCTTCCAGTTGATTATTGATGGGCCTGGTAATTTTTTTTTTTAATTGGCAAAGCCATTTGGATTGAATTCTCCAGGCAGATGGCTTACAAATGAGTGACATGTCACCACCTTCTTATTTTTCAACGAGTGACATGCCACTACCTTCAGATTGCATATTTTGCCCATTTTTAATCATTCACTCTTTGTCAGTTAATGTTGTCTATTATCCTTTATATATATTTAATACAGACTGGCCTTCTAATGGTAGGAAACCATATATTTTAACCTCAGAGAAGCAAAAAACAAATTATTTACAAAGAAGCTAAAAAATTCTCCATAATTATTTCCAAAAGGCAGACCAGAAAAAAACAGTCTTATGTAGCAGAAACAGGTGATGCCAAGAGAGATGGTTGAACAGCTATTATTTTCAAGTGTTGTGTCCATTTTACTTTTAAATTACCACACACTTTAGGGGAATTAAATTTCCTCTATTTTGTATTAGTTTTCACTGACAAAAGAAACTTTTGTTAGGACAACATTCTATGTTAAAAATATTGTGCTCCTAATATTTTGTGAATGAGGCTAACATTTTGTGTTTGATTTTAAGAAGCAAGTACTACTGGGCTTCCCTGGTGGCGCAGTGGTTGCGCGTCCGCCTGCCGATGCAGGGGAACCGGGTTCGCGCCCCGGTAATACTAAGTGATTTATGAATAAGTAATCTTCTTAAAAATGACATCGAGAAAAAACAAGCATAGAAAGATAAAATTTGAAGAGAGATGCCACCATTTTTTAAAACTTCTTAGTGCAGGAAAATAATCCAATCCAATTATCCTGAGACTATTGAAATGAGAAAAAGAAGTCCTGTTTCCTAATATTGAGCAAGTTATGAAACCTTGATGCAGTTCCCTTTCTTTTCCACAAATAGCCCTCATAAGGTTTGCACTGCCCAGGTTATCCAGTTGTGGTGAGAATCACATAGAGTGAGCCACTGTTGCCTGAAATTCTCTAATGAGAAGTGTCACCTTCTATGATTATGGAAGATTTAATTGGCTAGACCCCTCCCCTGGAGATTCTGATTTAGAGGCCCAGGGGTATGACTCTCATATTTAAATATTAGCATGCGGTTCAAGTGAATTTTCCCATTAGGGCAGTTTAGACAATACTGAAAGTGTTATTTAAAATTTTTTACAGGAGGAAATAAGCAGCAACTGGTTAAAGGCATGGCTAATACTTAGCCAGAACTCATTGGTCTGGCCTTAGTAGTTACCATAGTGAAAGACCTCTGATCAGGTTTTTAAATAACCACTCCTGGCAGCAGCCAGTCCCTCTTCTGACAACAGGAGGACAACAGGTCCTTCTGTGCCCTGTTTCAAACAAAACTGCAACTGAAGAATTAGTGGTTGTCACAGCAGGTAGCCCGCAGGACTCTGCTCTAGGCTTTAGTTGCAGGTTTTCTGGATTAGCTAGTACCTGTGCCATACTGGTTGCTAAATTTTTTTTTATGGTATCACTCCTGGATCAAGGCATATGTTTAGTCAATCCACAGAGAGATTGTCCAGTATCTCTGAAGTCAAGTTGGGTCTGGTTACTGTAGAATGTAAAAAAAAGCTTGAAAACAAATGAGTCGCACAAAGAAAGAGTGCTTGTGCCATTTCTGAGGTTTTTGTTTGCCTGGAAGCTAGGCTTTTTCTTCCAATTTCAGTGCATATTTCAGGGGAAAAATTAGTAGTTATTCTTATCCTGAATAAATTTAGTCAGGAATATAACACATAGGAAGGGATTGAAGAACAGTAGGCAAGAGAGTGTGGAATCTTCAAAGTAGATGATATGGATGGTGGCAGCTCAATGGTAAACCATCAGCAAAGGAGAGAGACAGAGACAGAGCTATCTTCATAGAAATATAGAAATACACATAGGACCAAACAATGAAATATGTGAAGTTTGGAATTTATGGACTATGAGAAATGTGCTGTAAAGACAAATGTATTTTTGAGACATTGCAGCAAGAGCAACAGAACCTTCAAATAATTATTGAATAAATGTAAAGCTTTTGAAACTGTGCTACAATATTAAAACATAAATATGCAAGACATGTGTGACCACTTACCCTAGGATTTCAGAAATTTAAAGGTTTCAGAATGTGTATCTAAACTTATGTAGGGCGCGGAGAAAAACGGGGTGCAGTGAACAAGCAGTAGGGAAGTTATCCTGGGAAATTTTCCGTGAAAAGGCAGAGTGATCTTGAATTGCAGAACGACGAGAGAAGGTGTGGGAATGGAGGAGGTGTGGTTGAAAGGAAGTATTGGTGTCAGAATCTGTTGTCCTGAGACTATAATAGGACAGCTTAGGGCAGGGAGACAGGCTGAAGCATCTGAGAATACACAGAACCTACATGGAAAATAATAGAAGTAAGAGCTGTTGTCTGCAAGAGATTTTTAAGGCTTTTATAGGGTTCCTACCCCATGGTCTGTGGATACACTGACTGGTTAAAGTGCCAAGGACAAATGAAAATGAGACATTAATGATCTCTTACGAACACCCTGGTGAGGAGAACATAATTGTTAAAGTTCACTTCATAATTGAATGTGACAACAATTAGTTCGGAAGTTTAACTTAACTGCTTGGTAAATAACATGATTAAGTTGTTTCCAAATGATTTCCCTCTGCTTGAATTTGTAAATAAAGCTAAGTAGGTAATATATGAAGTAAAGATGCCTCCGTCTTAGAGAACACACAGTTATCTAACTACTGGGCGAATGCCAAGGATGGGGCAGCTTGACTTAAACCAATTCTACCTTTATTCCTGTAAATAAAGCTAAAGATAAATGAGTGGCAAAATATAAAAATGTTAACAGTAAAATTTTGTGACCTCCCTGAGGTTGAATTATGTGATTAATGTTCAAATATCTTTCTTCTATTCTTTGTGGCTCAGTAGCTAAATGCGTTTAGTCACATAGATTTCGGTTCCAAGTTGTACTGAAACTACTGATGAAATGTATGTTTATGCACAAACCTATCTGAGAGACGCAAGAAAGTAACACACATCCTTATGCTTAAATTCAACAACAATATAAATAGGATTTCTTATTCCTGAGTTCACATGATGACCACTAATCTAATTTTTGTTTGTTTCATAGATCATCAAATAACTTTGGATGTGATATATGCTCATTGAAACCTTTATCTTCTTCCACATCTACTCACTCACATAAAATTTCTTCAGCTCCTAATTTCCTATAAATATTGACGTGGCTCTGCAAAATCTCTTTCCTATTCAAAGTAAAATGTCTCCAAATCTACCCATTCTGGCAATACTAGTTGACTATCTGTTTGACCATACCCTGATTCATTTCCTCACATATTTCTTCTTTATTAATAAATATTTTCACTAGAGATTTTGTCTTTCTGCTACAAATATTCTAAAGTTTTTCACATGTTTAAGTTTTACTTTCCATCTAATTATAGGGAGACAATCCTCCATGGATCTCTCAATTTTCTGCATGTCTTGCAAGCCAGGCATTGATTGACTTTATTTTGGACTATCTTCTCAAGGATGTCTGTATAGCAAATAGCTGTGGTAAAGAGATAGTGTCTCCCTCTAGAACAAAGAGAAATGTCTTTACTGTGCAGTATAATAATGTCTCCTTTCATGACAAAGGTCAAACAAGCTTACGACCCATTATAAATGGGTTCCCTAAGCTCAGGGTTCTTCCTCTATAATTAAAACCATTGTATGTGCAAACATTTCTCAACTGGCTGTGAGAAGTGGGGCTTTGGAACTCGTGCAAAAGATGGTACTCTGCTAATACAGCTATTGCTGTGAGTAATAAAGTATTTTTTCTCTGACCCAAGAGTCTGTGTCTTATTCCAGCATTTATGAAACTGTGACAGGATAATTTTTTAGCTTGCAAATTTTCAACACTTCACAGTGCTCTACGGGAACATGCCTTCAAGGTACCATTTCATATTATTCTCTTTTTTCACCATCCCAATCATCAAAGAGTAACCTATGTGCCCTGCTTCCATTTCCTCATGTACCAGTCACTCTTTAACACAATGAAGTCTGACTTCTTCTCCCATACCATTACTGAAATTTCTTTCTTCAGTGATACAAAATTCTCTTGTAGTATTGAATCCAGGGTTCTTTGAACAACTCCTAATTTTCTTTGATCTTGCTAAGGCATTTGTTATGTTGATCACCTTTTTCCACTTGAAACTCTTCATTGTGATTCCCCTTTTAGTCTTAAAATGGTTCCTTCTTGGTCACTCTCAATGTCCTCTCTATTACTAACATCTCATTAGAGAGATCATACTTTACCTGTTGTAGGACCAGACCCTAAAGCTCTGTTTTTGATCAGTTCTTTTCTGATAATTCATTAGTAGCTTAAACATCTTCAGCTCAGAACTATGTCTCAAGTTCACCTCTCTCAAAGCCTCACTTTCACATCTCAACAGCTGCTAATGACTTCTACTTAAATATCCCTGTCTCCAACCCCTCAAACTCAGTAAATACAAAGTCAAATGTCTTTCAGCTTGAGCCAAACTTAATGCACTTATGGAGAGGATGCTATTATTCACCTAGTTTCCCTAATTTTAATATTGAGAAACATCTTTTCTTTCTCTCCATATCTGAACTTATTGTCTTGCTGATCATTCATTATTAATTCTCCATGTGCCTCCTTGTTTATATTCATTATTTCATTATCCTAAATCATTATCTTTTATTTCATTAATATGATTCTTGGTATACTTACATATATTTTGTAACTGGGGATCAATTTTCTTCAATTTGATGTATTATTAAACCAGTGGTGATTTATTTTCCCAAAATACAACTGCAATTTTTTCAAGTTCCAGCTCAAAAAATATTCTTACCTTTAGATGAAAATCATCTAAAGTTGGAAATCTCCAAAATTATTTACCAAGTTCCTTCTCCATTTTTCTCTTCTACCTCTGCTTTAAATATAAATTTTCATCATTCATTCGACAAAAATTTATTATAATCGACTTTTCAGGCACATTACTAGAACTCAGGAAGCAAAGATGAATATAACATATTGCCTGTCCTCCAGTACTAAGGAAAAATAAGTATTGAACAGGAAATATTACAGTGAAGTGTTATAAAAACATAGTGGTTTTTTCATACTCTTGCTTATGTTATTTTCTGGTACTGAATGTCATCATTATTTTCTCCCCACTTATATATTTTACTTTTTTTTTAAAAGTTCAATGCTTAGCTCCAATTTTATTTCTGTATGAGTTTTCCCTCCAACACTAGAACTCTATTAATCTCTGTAATAATTAACATCAACTCCACTCAACTTAAACTCAGCATGAGTTATTTCACTTATTATTAGTCTTTTTTCTGTGACTTTGGTTCTAATATGTTTGTAAGAGTATAAGTATCTCTAGGCGAATATATTAGTTAACACTAGTGTTCAACTCTTAGTAACAAAGGTTTTATTTTTCTTCTTAAATGAGAAAATGGGAATTAAGGATTTCCTATATTAATCACCTCAAGGATATAAAGGCTGAGATTGCTGTGATTAGCCCTTCAGCTATGATCTCAATATGGCTACTCCAACCATAGCAAAGATCTTTTCCTTTTGCTAACTAATGGAAGAAACAACATGGTAGAAGTGTAATGCCAAAATTTGGAAAAGAAAAAGGTGCAAAGCAGAAGAATCTAAAAGGTATACCTTTTTAAAAGTCCAGAGATATACTTTGGGCCCATGAGTTTTATTTATATCAGGTAGCTCTCGTTAGCTATAAGGGATTCTTAAAAAATATAACCTGTAACTTGGACATGTTGCTACTCATTACAAAATTGCAGTACTGTTAACAAGTAAAAGAGGATAATGGACATTTACTAGGTCACTACTAGGATCTGCCACAGTAAAAGAATATTTCTATCACTAGCTACTAATATTTGTTCATTGACAATCAATGTAAGTCACTAGAAGTGTGCCCTGTATTTCTACCCTTTGCTGATAGATCTGTTTCAATAGACATGCCTGTAATTTGCAGAAATGATAGATTTATATGGCAAACTGATGTTCAAAAATTGAGAGAGAGAAGGCTCTAGTTATAGGCAGATTTGTTACACCCTAACTTCCTTTACAGAGAGGGGAAGTGACGTTATGTTCACACACAGAGACTTACAAAAACAGAAAGCTAGAAACTTCAGTTTTACAACTTCAGTCATGACTAAAGCATGTACAGAACACAGTTTTTCATGTCTCTGCAAAATTTTATTGATGGTTGCAGCAGTTCTGGATATAAGCTTGTCAGAAACACACAAGTGATCTCAGAGGTACACTTGTGACGTTCCTTGATCCAGGGTTCATTCTCCTTCAAAAACTCATACATATTTTTTTCTTTACCTTTTTCTCCAATTGATTTGGAAAATGTGAGCTCATGATGGCAAGCAAACAGGATTAACAACAACATGGTATGTCAGAGACATAAAAGTCCTCAAGATAAGTGACAGACATTAAAATACAATGATATATGAAAACACATAAGAAATTAAAGAGAGAAGACAGAAAATTCTATATGTGAAATAGGTAATATCAGAAATGAGCAATTTATTCAATTGCTTAACAGAAGATTGTACATAGCAGAAGAAAGGATGAGTAAACTTGGTGTAAGTCAATAGAAATTTCAAACCATATCAGAGAAAAGAAATAATTAAATGTACAAAATGAACGCAGATTCTTAGACACATGGCACAATACGATGTTCTGACAGAGTGTAATTGAAATCCTAGAAGAGGAAGAGGGAATGGGACAGAGGCAAGACACTGGTAGAGAATTTTCAAAGCTGATGAAAGAGATCAACCTGCAGATTGAGGACATTTAGAAGACTCCAATTAAAATAAGTGCAAAGACAAAAAATAAACTCAAAATGGATTAAAGACCTAATATAAAGCCAGAAACTATAAAACTCTTAGAGGAAAACATAGGCAGAACACTCTATGACATAAATCACAGCAAGATCCTTTTTGACCCACCTCCTAGAGTCATGCAAATAAAAACAAAAATGAACAAATGGGACCTAATGAAACTTAAGAGCCTTTGCACAGCAAAGGAAACCATAATCAAGATGAAACAACAACCCTCAGAATGAGAGAAAATATTTGCAAATGAAGCAACTGACAAAGGATTAATCTCAAAAATATACAAGCTGCTCATGCTGCTTAATATAAAAAAAAACAAACAACCCAATCCAAAAATGGGCAGAAGACCTAAACAGACATTTCTCCAAAGAAGATATACAGATTGCCAGCAAACACATGAAAGAATGCTCAAGATCACTAATCATTAGAGAAATGCAAATCAAAACTACAGTGAGGTGTCACCTCACACCAATCAGAATGGCCATCATAAAAAATCCACAAACAATAAATGCTAGAGAGGGTGTGGAGAAAAGGGAACCCTCTTGCACTGTTGGTGGGAATGTAAATTGATACAGCACTATGGAGAACAGTATAGAGGTTCCTTAAAAAACTAAAAATAAAACTACCATATGACCCAGCAATCCCTCTATTGGGCATATACCATGAGAAAACCATACTTCAGAAACAGTCATGTACCACAATGTTCATTGCCACACTATTTACAACTGCCAGGACATGGAAGCAACCTAAGTGTCCATCGATAGGTGAATGATTAAAGAAGATGTGGCACATATATACAATGGAATATTACTCAGCCATAAAAAGAGACAAAAATGAGTTATTTGTAGTGAGGTGGATGTACCTAGAGTCTGTCATACAGAGTGAAGTAAGTCAGAAAGAGAAACACAAATACCGTATGCTAACACATATATATAGAATCAAAAAAAAAAAAGGTTCTGAAGAACCTAGGGGCAGGGCAGGAATAAAGATGCAGATGTAGAG
>NC_041214.2:110160879-110165233 GCF_002837175.3 Physeter macrocephalus | reverse complement strand
TAGTGAGGTGGATGGACTTAGAGTCTGTCATACAGAGTGAAGTAAGTCACAAAGAGAAAAACAAATACCGTATGCTAACACATATATATAGAAACAAAAAAAAAAAAGGTTCTGAAGAACCTAGGGGCAGGGCAGGAATAAAGATGCAGATGTAGAGAATGGACATGAGGACACAGGGTGGGGAAATGGTAAGCTGGGACAAAGTGGGAGAGTAACATTGACATATATACACTACCAAATGTAAAATAGATAGCTAAAGGGGAACAGCTGCATAGCACAGGGAGATAAGCTCGGTGTTTTGCAACTGCCTAGAGGGATTGGAAAAGGAGGGTGGGAAGGAGATGCAAGAGGGAGGGGATATGGGGAAATATGTATGCATATAGCTGATTCACTTTTTTATACAGCAGAAACTAACACAACATGGTAAAGCAGTTATACTCCAATAAAGATGTTAAAAAACAAAATAAAAAATAAAATAAAATAAGTGCAAAGCAAATAACAATGAGAAGATCAAACTACTAAAAATGTGTGTAAAAAGAAAAAAACAGTGTTGAAAACAACCAGAAAAAAAGTTGCATTACATTTAGTAGAACAATATGAATGATGGGTGACTGCTCAGAAAAAGCAATAGAGGCCAGGTGACAACAAAATTAGTTTTTATGTACTGTAAAAATTTTTAAACTACTAAAACTTTTTTTATACTGTCTATAAAAACTATCATTCACAAATGAAAGCATAATAAGGCATATTCAGACAAAAGGTAAGAAAATTTGCCTCTAGCAGACTACTAACAGAGTATTAAAGGAACTTCTTCAAGTTACTGTCTTTGTTAAGAGCTTAAAGCTAAAATGCTAATTATGTAATTTAGATAAGTAGTTAGTAAGTTTTATAAGTTGAAAATGTAAACTCTGAAAGCGATGCAAAAATTGAGAGACAAGGAATTACGCTGTTTTAAATATCTTACATTATTGATGAAGTATTATAGCATTTATTTTAAAATAGACTCTGAAAAGCAAAAGATATGCATTGCAATCCCTAGAGAAACCACTAAAAAATTAGAGAGATAGCTAAAAAGTCAATACAGAGAATGAAAATGGAATACTAAGAAATAGTCAATCCAAAAGAGTACAAGAGTTGACTCTGCCTCTGCCACACCTGAGGCAAATCTCACAGCCTCTCCAGGCCCAATTTCCCTCATGTATAAATAAAGCAGTCCAAGAAAGGACCTTAAGAGTCACCCGTCAGATTTGAAATTCTCTGTGCAAACTGTTTCGCAAGGGCAGCAGAAATGAAGGTGAAGTCTTGGCATCTCCTGTTTGAAGCACAGGCCGTGTGGCTCACAGGGTCATGGTACACTGACCCAGTGTCAGGCCTGAGCCTCTGAGGTGGGAGAGCTGAGTTCAGGACATTGGACCACCAGAGACCTCCTGGCAGCAAGTAATATCAATCAGCAAGAGCTCTACCAGAGATCTCCATCTCAATGCTAAGACCCAGCTCCACTCAACAACGAAGAAGCTCCACTGCTGGACACTACATGCCAACAACTAGCAAGACAGAAACACAATCCCACGCGTTAACAGAGAGGCTGCCTAAAATCATACGAAGTTTGCAAACAGCCCAAAACACACCACTGAACGTGGTCTGGCCCACCAAAAAGACAAGATCCAGTCAAATCCACCAGAACACAGGCACCAGTCTCATCCACCAGGAAGCCTGCACAAACCACTGAACCAACATTACCCACTGGGGGAAGACACAAAAAACAATGGGAACTACTAACCTGCAACCTGAGAAAAGGAGACCCCAAACACAGTAAATTAAGCAAAATTACAAGACAGAGAAATACGAAGCAGATAAAGGAGCAAACTAAAAACCCACCAGACCAATTAAAAGATGAGGTAATAGGCAGTCTACCTGAAAAACAATTAATGATAGTAAAGATGAATGGAGAAAATAAAAGAAATGTTTAACAAGGACCTAGATGAAGGAGCAAACAAACAATGATGAACAACACAATATATGAAATTAAAAATTCTCTAGAAGGAATCAATAGCAGAATAAATGAGGCAGAAGATCAGATAAGTGACCTGGAAGATAAAATACTGAAAATAACTACCACAGAGCAGAATACAGAAAAAAGAATGAAAAGAATTGAAGAGTCTCAGAGACCTCTGGGACAGCATTAAACACACCAACATTCGAATTATAGGGTTCCCAGAAGAAGAAGAGAAAAAGAAAGGGACTGAGAAAATACTTGAAGAGATTATAGTTGAAAACTTCCCCATTATGGGAATGGAAATAGTCAATAAAGTCCAGGAAGCTCAGAGAGTCCCATACAGGATAAATCCAAGGAGAAGCATGCCAAGACACATTAATCAAATTATCAAAAATTAAATTAAAAAATATTAAAAGCTGTAAGGGAAAAACAACAAATAACATACAAGGGAATCCCCATAAGGTTAACAGCTGATCTTTCTGCAGAAAACCTGCAAGCCAGAGGGAGACCAGGACATATTTAAAGTGATGAAAGGGAAAAACACACAAACAAGATTACTATACCCAGCAAGGATTTCATTCAGATTTGACAGAGAAATTCAAAGCTTTACAGACAAGCAAAAGCTAAGAGAATTCAGCACCACAAAACCAGCTCTACAATAAATGCTAAAGGAACTTCTCTAAGTGGGAAACACAAGAGAAGAGAATCTACCAAAAAAAAACCCAAAACAATTAAGAAAATGGTAAAAGGAACATACATATCGATAATTACCTTAAACATGAATGTATTAAAGGTTCCAACCAAAAGACACAGGCTCACTGAATGCATACAAAAAGAAAACCCATATATTTGCTGTCTACAAGAGACCCACTTCAGACTTAGGGACACATAGAGACTGAAAGTGAGGAGATGAAAAAAGATATTCCATGAAAAGAAGGCTGGAGTAGCAATACTCATATCAGATAAAATAGACTTGAAAATAAAGAATGTTACAAGAGACAAGGAGGGACACTACATAATGATCAGGGGATCAATCCAAGAAGATGTAACAATTATAAATATATATGCACCCAACGTAGGAGCACCTCAATACATAAGGCAACTTCTAACAGCTATAAAAGAGGAAATTGATGGTAATAAAATAATAGTGGGGGACTTTAACACCTCACTTACAAAAATAGACAGATCATCCAAAATGAAAATAAATAAGGAAACAGAAGCTTTAAATGACACAGTAGACCAGATAGATTTAGTTGATATTTATAGGATACTCCATCCAAAAACAGCAGATTACACTTTCTTCTCAAGTGCGCAAGGAATATTCTCCAGGATAGATCACATCTTGGATAACAAATCAAGCCTCAGTAAATTTAAGAAAAGTGAAATCATATCAAGCATCTTTTCTGACCACAATGCTATGAGATTAGGAATCAATTACACGCAAAAAAAAAAAACAGAAAAAACACAAACACATGAAAGCTAAACATTACGTTATTAAATAACCAAGAGATCACTGAAGAAATCAAACAGGAAATCAAAAAATACCTAGAGACAAATGGCAATAAAAACACGATGATCCAAAACCTATTATGGGTGCAGCAAAGCAGTTCTAAGAGGGAAGTTTATAGCTATACAAGCCTAGCTAAAGAAAAAAGAAAAATTTCAAATAAACAATCTAACCTTATACCTGAAGTAACTAGAGAAAGAACAAACAAAACCCAAAATTAGCATAAAGAAAGAAATCATAAAGATCAGATCAGAAATAAATGAAATACAAAAACAAAGAAAACAATAGCAAGGATGAATAAAACTAAAAGCTGGTTCTTTGAGAAGATAAACAAAATTGATAAACCATTAGTCAGACTCATCAAGAAAAAGAGGGAGAGGATGCAAATCAATAAATTAGAAATGAAAAAAGAGAAGTTACAACACACACCACAGAAATACAAAGCATCCTAAGAGACTACTACAAGCAACTCTATGCCAATAAAATGGACAACCTGGAAGAAATGGACAAGTTCTTAGAAAGGTAGAACCTTCCAAGACTGAACCAGGAAGAAATAGAAAATATAAACAGACCAAACACAAGTAATGAAATTGAAACCGTGATTAAAAATCTTCCAACAAACAAAAGTCCAGGACTAGATGGCTTCACGGGTGAATTCCATCAAACAATTAGAGAAGAGCTAACACCCATCCTTTTCAAACTCTTCCAAAAACTTGCAGAGGAAGGAACACTCCCAAACTCATTCTACGAGATCACCATCACCCTGATACCAAAACCAGACAAAGATACTACAAAAAAAGAAAATTACAGACCAATATCATTGCTGAATATAGATGCAGAAATCCTCAACA
>NC_041214.2:110160009-110160754 GCF_002837175.3 Physeter macrocephalus | reverse complement strand
TAAAAACTCTCCAGAAAGTGGGCATAGAGGGAACCTACCTCAAAGTAATAAAGGTCATATACGACAAACCCACAGCAAACATCATTCTCAATGATGAAAAACTGAAAGCATTTCCTCTAAGATCAGGAACAAGATATGTCCACTCTCGCCACTTTTATTCAACATAGTTTTGTAAGTCTTAGACACAGCAAACAGAGAAGAAAAAGAAAGGAATACAAATTGGAAAAGGAGAAGTAAAACTGTCCCTATTTGCAGATGACATGATACTATACATAGAGAATCCTAAATATGTCACCAGAAAACTACTAGAGCTAATCAATGAATTTGGTAAAGTTGCAGGATACAAAATTGATGCACAGAAATCTCTTGAATTCCTACACACTAATGATGAAAAATCTGTAAGAGAAATTAAGGAAACACTCCCATTTACCACTGCAACAAAAAGAATAAAATATCTAGTAATAAACCTAACTAGGGAGACAAAAGACCTCTATTCAGAAAATTATCAGATACTGATGAAAGAAATTAAAGATGATACCAACAGGTGGAGAGATCTACCCTGCTCTTGGATTGGAAGAATCAATATTGTGAAAATGACTATACTACCCAAAGCAATCTACAGATTCAATGCAATCCCTATCAAATTACCAATGGCATTTTTTACAGAACTAGAACAAAAAATCTTAAAATTTGTATGGAGACACAAAAGACCCCGAATAGCCAAAGCAGTCTTGAGGGAAAAAAA
>NC_041214.2:110148527-110159349 GCF_002837175.3 Physeter macrocephalus | reverse complement strand
CAATGTTCATTGCAGCTCTATTTACAACAGCCAGGACATTGAGGCAACCTAAGTGTTCATCAACAGATGAATGGATAAAGAAGATGTGGCACATATATACAATGGAATATTACTCAGCCATAAAAAGAAACGAAATTGAGTTATTTGTAGTGAGGTGGTTGGACCTAGAGTCTGTCATACAGAGTGAATTAAGTCAGAAAGAGCAAAACAAATACCATTTGCTAACACATATATATGGAGTCTAAAAAAAAATAAAAATGGTTCTGAAAAACCTAGGGGCAGGACAGGAATAAAGACACAGATGTAGAGAATGGATTTCAGGACCCAGGGAGGGGGGAGGGTAAGCTGGGGTGAAGTGAGAGAGTGGCATTGACATATATACCCTACCAAACGTGAAATAGATAGTGGTAAGCAGCTGCATAGCACAGGGAGATCAGCTCGGTGCTTTGTGACCACCTATAGGGGTGGGAAAAGGAGGGTGGGAGAGAGAAGCAAGAGGGAGGGGATATGGGGATATATGTATACGTATAGGTGATTCACTTTGTTATACAGCAGAAACTAACACAACATTGTAAAGAAATTATACTCCAATAAAAATGTTTAAAAAAATGAGTACCAGAATCTTAAAACTTTATATTGAATGAAAAATCAGACATAAGTGAGTATATTTGTATTTTTCCATGTATGTAAAATCCAGAGACAGTCATGCTTAATCTAAGCTGGTAGATATCAGGCAGTACGGATGGTAGTTGCTTGGGAGGTGGGGTTGTGGACATGTGAGTTTGTGATCAGAACAGACAAGATATAAACTTCTGAGGGAATGGAAATAATCTATATCTTAATTTGCATGGTGATTATAGGAGTATAAAATTTTCAAAAATCCTCAAATTTTTGCAATATCTGTAATTTCATTATACATAAATTTTAATCCCAAAAATCTCAATTTAAAAAAACAAGACTCCTTTATCTGCTGTTAAAAGCTATATTAATTTCCTCTTGCTGTTGTAACAAATTAACACAAATTTAGTGGCTTAGAGCAATGTAAATTTATTCTCTTATTTTTCTGGAGAACAGAGGTTTAAATGGGTCCACAGTATTGTGTTCCTTCTGGAGGTTCTAGCGGAGGACTCATTTCTTTGTCTTTCCCAGATTCTAGAAACTCTCCACATTTTTGGGTCATGGTCCCTTCTTTCATCTCAAAGCTATCACTTCAATCTGTATTTCCATATCCCTATCTCCTTCTGATGACTTTTACCCTCTTGCCACCCATTTACCCTCTGGTAAGGATGATATAAACTAATACATTGCCCCTTCCCCCAATAATCCAGGATAATCTCCCCTTCTCAAACTCCTTAGTTTTTTCAAATTTGCAAAATCCCTTTTTGCCATGTAAGGTAACATATTCAATTGCTCCAGTGATTAGGATGTGGATATCTCTGAGGTGAGGGCAGGGTCAGGGGGAGAAGTGCGTAATGTGTGGCATCATTCCATCTACCGCAGAGACCAAATGATCAGACTAATTAAAAACAGATTCCCAGCGTGGCTGACATCCAGTGGGTAATGAAAACAGCTGTGCACAAATCAGAACCATAACCAGACTGATCCAAATATTAGGAACTCTCAGCCAAAGTAAAATCTCAGTCTTTGCATGAGATTCTCCCTCAGGGGCTGAGAGCCATATGCCTGGGTGCAAAAATCTTATGACATGCAATTCTTGTGAAAAGCAGTATAATCATTCCTATTGCTGTACTGTACTATAGTGTAGTCACTATGTTTCAAAAAGCAGCAGTAGTCTTGTTAGAGAGGTGATTGCTCCTGTGCATCTTAGTGAAATCACAACTGTGCACCTTCCTGGCAGCATACCCTGCATCCAGTTTGTGCTCAATCAATATTTGACAGTGATCTCAACAAAGAGAATGACTATATTACTGTTGATGTCAATGAAATGGATTCTTAGAGATTGGCAGAAGGCATGATGCCGTCCTGGGCACGTGCATTACTCCCAGGGGCTCCTGGTTTGGAAAACGTGGCAAATTAGTAATATTTTGTCAAACACTCAGGTATTTTGCAAAAATCAATGTTAAGTCACTGTGTGAATTTAATTCATTATTTTAAAAATAGTTTGTTCCTTCATGCAAAGCAACCCTTTCTTATTCTAATCTTTTTGCCCCCAGATCCATTTTTGACTGTGGATACTGATTCCAGGGAGAGTAAAGCCCAATTAATTATTAACTTTCCAAGAATTTACAAGCCCCCTCAAAGATTATACTCAGCAAATCCCATTCTGTTAACACTTGGAGTCTGTTAAAACAAGCAGAAAGCTTTCACCATTTCAGTTAAGCTAACCTGACCAATTTAGGAGTTACAGAGACATTAGCTCCATAAATTAAGCTTTCTATTCCTATGGGTCTTTTCCTGAGCTTATTTATTCAGTTTAGGTTTGTGAGAAGAGTTTTCTGTCAGCTCGCTCTTCTTTAAACCCATATGTCTCTTGGGGAATTTTTTCTTAGAAGCCGTCTTATACATAATTACTTATTTTCTTTTCAGAAGCACAAAGCATCTAGTCAGTTTTTACTTTTAATGCAATATATCATTGCCATAGTTTTTGTAGTGACAGAACTTTAAATCAACTAACTATTTACATCTCTCTGTTCCCTAGAATTGGTGACATAAACATTCCCAAATTACTAGAGAACAGCTGTTTTAAGAATATATTTTTTCTTCTTTGTTTCTCTATTCTTGGTTAACCAAAGATAATGACTACAATAACTGTATCTTATGTAGTTACACAGATCACTGGTGAATTTAAATTGAGGATGATATTGGACTTAAGGGGTCAATTCTCTAACAGTCAATGAAAGAGTAGTTTCCTTTGTTGTTGTATCAGGCTTATTATCGTTGAGAAACCAATTATATTTGACAAGAATTACATGTAAACTAACAGGAAACTTAGACTTTTCTCTCTTACCCTTGGAGAATACTTTGATCATTTTTCATTAAGAAGTAGTTTGTGGTTTGAAGTAGAGTTTTCTAAGCAATCATGAGATCTTATGCATTAGGAAGGAAATGGCTTTCTTAATCTACACATGCAATTTCATGAAAATTGGGCAATCTTTTAAAAGAATTTTATAACTACAATGCAGTAGATGATTTTAGAAGCTCATTTAGACCATTGTCTCTCATCCTCTGGCTTCAAATTTTATGGCTTCCAAATAAAACCAGACAGGTAGAAGTTCTATCTCATATTCAGAGATCTTCAGAGGATATCCCATGGTCTACCTGGGTAGTCTACCCCAATGCCTAACAACCCTCATACTCTTTCCAGTGAACTGATTTCCTGTGGTTTTGCCACAGTGGAATTAGAGAACAATGTATCAACATAACATTGTAATGAATCTCTACAATCAAATAGTTAAAGACCTTTGTTTACTCAGCTAAAACTAAACAGCACCCTGTTTCTTTGGCCTCCTTAAACTAGATCTTATTTTAGAAACTCTTTTAATCAAAATAATGGTTTTCTTTAAATTTTCCACAATCTTCTTGAATTTACTTATTTTATAATTTGCATGTGCTATGTTATCTCCATGTATGTCTGTTTCTATTTTTTAAGGACCCTCCAATAGTGGGTGTACCACTTTACATTCGGACCACCAGCGTAGGAGGGTTCCCTTTTCTCCACACCTTCTCCAGCATTTATTATTTGTAGAATTTTTGATGATGGTCACCCTGACCAGTGTGAGGTGATATCTCATTGTAGTTTTGATTTGCATTTCTCTAATAATTATCAATGTTGAACATCTTTTCATGTGCCTGTTGGCCATCTGTATGTCTTCTTCGGAGAAATGTCTATTTATATCCTCTGTCTATTTCTTGATTGGGTTGTTTGTTTTTCTGATATTGAGTTGTATGAGCTCTTTGTATATTTTGGATATTAATCCCTTGTTGGCCGCATCGTTTGCAAATATTTTCTCCCATTCTGTAGGTTGTCTTTTTGTCTTGTTTATGGTTTCCTTTGCTGTGGGAAAGCTTTTAAGTTTAATTAAGTCCCATTTGTTTATTTCTGTTTTTACTTCCATTACTCTAGGAGATGGATACAAAAAGATATTGCTGTGACTTATGTCAGAGTGTTCTACCTATGTTTTCCTCTAGGAGTTTTATTGTATCCAGTTTTATATTTAGCTATTTAATCCATTTTGAGTTTGTTTTTGTGTATGGTGTTAGAGAATGTTCTAATTTCATTCTTTTGTATGTGGCTGTCCATTTTCCCTAGCACCAATTATTGAAGAGACTGTCTTTTCTCCGTTGTATATTCTTGCCTCCTGTGTTGTAGGTTAATTGACCTTAGGTGTGTCAGTTAATTTCTTGGATTTCTATCTTGTTCCATTGATCCATATTTGTTTTTGTGCCAGTACCATACTGTTTTGATTACTGTGGCTTTGTAGTATGGTCTGAAATCAGGAAGCCTAATTCCACCAGCTCCCTATTTCTTTCTCAAGATTGCTTTGGCTATTTGGGGTCTTCTGTGTTTCCATACAAACTTTAAATTTTTTTGTTCTAGTTTGGTAAAAAATGCCATTGGTAATTTGATTGGAATTTTTTAATCAGTAGAGTGCCTTGGGTAGTATAGTCATTTTGATAACATTGATTCTTCCATCCAAGAACATGGTATATCTTTCTATCTGTTTGTGTCATCTTCTATTTCGTCCATCATTGTCTTGTAGTTTTCAGAGAACAGATCCTTTGCCTCCTTAGGTAGGTTTATTCCTAGGTATTTTATTCCTTTTGATGCAATGGTAAATGGGATTGTTTCCTTAATTTCTCTTTATGATCTTTTGTTGTTAGTGTATAGAAATGCAACAGATTTCTTTGTATTAATTTTGTATCCTACAACTTTCCAAATTCATTGATGAGCTCTAGTGGTTTTCTGGTAGTGTCTTTAGAATTTTCTATGTATAGTGTCATGTCATCTGCAAACAGTGACAGTTTTACTGCTTCTTTTCCAATTTGGATTTCTTTATTTCTTTTTCCTCTCTGATTGCTTTGGCTAGGACTTCCAAAACTATGTTGAATAAAAATGGTGAGAGTGGGCATCCTTGTCTTGTTCCTGACCTTAGAGGAAATGCTTTCAACTTTACACTATTGAGTATGATGTTAGCTGATAGTTTGTCATATATGGCCTTTATTATGTTTAGGTATGTTCCCTTTATGACCACATTCTGGAGAGTTTTTATCATAAATGGCTGTTGAATTTTACCAAAGGCTTGTTTTGCATCATATGGTTTTTATTCTTCAATTTGTTAATGTGCTGTATCACACAGATTAATTTGCAATATTGAAAATCCTTGCATCCTTGGGATGAATCCCACTTGATCATGGTGTATGATCTTTTTTAAGTATTGTTGGATTTGGTTTGCTGGTATTTTGTTGAGGATTTTTACGTCTATGTTCATCAATGACGTTGGCCTGAAATTTTCTTTTTTTGTGGTATCTTTTTCTGGTTTTGGTATCAAGGTGATGGTACCCTCATGGAATGAGTTTGGGAGTGCTCCTTGCTCTGCAATATTTTGGAGTAGTTTCAGAAGGATAGCTGTTAGCTGTTCTCTAAATGTTTGATAGAATTCACCTGTGAAGCCATCTGGTCCTGGACTTTTGTTTGTTGGGAGTATTTAATCACAGTTTCAATTTCAGTACTTGTGATTAGTCTGTCCTTATTTTCTATTTCTTCCTGGTTCAGTCTTGGGATATTGCACCTTTCTAAGAATTTGTCCATTGCTTCTAGGTTGTCCATTTTATTGGCATAGAGTTGCATGTCATAGTCTCTTATGGTCCTTTGTATTTCTGTGCTGTCTCTTTTAACTTCTCCTTTTTCATTTCTAATTTTACTGATTTGGGCCCTCTCCCTTTTTTTCTTGAAGGCTCTGGCTATAGGTTTATCAATTTTGTTCATCTTTTCCCTCTCCCTTTTTTTCTTGAAGGCTCTGGCTAAAGGTTTATCAATTTTGTTTATCTTTTCAGAGAACCAGCTTTTAGTTTCATTTATCTTTTCTATTGTTTTCTTTGTCTCTATTTCATTTATTTCTGCTCTGACCTTTATGATTTCTTTCCTTCTACTTACTCGGGTTACGTTTGTTCTTCTTACTCTAGTGCTTTAAGTGTAATGTTAGATTGTCTATTTGAGATTTTTTTTGTTTCCTGAAGTAAGCTTGTATTGCTATAAACTTCCCTCTTAGAACTGCTTTTGCTGCCTTCCATAGGTTTTGGATTGTCCTGTTTCATTTTCATTTGTCTCTAGGCATTTTTAAAATTTCCTCTTTGATTTCCTCAGTGATCTATTGATTGTTTAGTGGCATATTGTTTAGCCTCCACGTGTTTGTGTTTTTTATAGATTTTTTCTTGTATTTGCTTTCTAATCTCATAGTGTTGTGGTCAGAAAAGATGCTTGATATAATTTAAATTTTCTTAAATTTACTAAGGTTTGCTTTGTGGCCCAGCATTTGATCTATCCAGGAAAATGTTCCACGTGTACATGAGAAGAATGTGTATTCTGCTTCTTTTGGATGGAATGCTATATAAATTTCAGTTAAGTCCATCTGGCCTAATATGTCATTTAAGGCCTGTGTTTCTGTATTGATTTTCTGTCTGGATGATCTTTCCATTGATGTAGATAAGATGTTAACATAATATATGTTTTAATCACTTTTCCAAGAAAAGGAAACAGAGGAATCTCCTGCAGTCTATAAGAATCCAGAGTAATATCACACTTAATCCCCTGCTTCAAAATCTTTTATATTTCTGTATTTCCTGACAAAGTTGAAAATGCAAATATTTCCCAAATTCTGACCTCAAAATTCCACTTAAGTAATTGATTTCTCTATTCCTCTATAGCATTCATACATGCCAGCCAAACTTTTCTATGCACAGTTCTTTGAAGTGACTCTCACCTACTTTTGAGCCCTTTTTATGCCACTCTCCCCCTATTTCTTCAAAAACCCCAGCATGTTTTCTTCAAAGGCTAACTTAAATCCTAACATCTCTCATAAGGTATATCCAATTAAAAACACATGGAAGGCTCATTTGACATCACTTAGTCAGTGCAAACTTTTCTCTGTATGTTTTTGTATTACTGCTCCAACTACCACATATGATATAGAAGTACAGAGGGATTACTGAATTCATTCTCATAGACTATTTCTTCCCTACTACCAACAGAACACAGCCAGGTGCTTAGTAAATGTATGTCACAAGATCAATCAGATACCATCTCACCCCTAGTGTGGTCTAGTTGCAGGATTAGATTGTAGAATATATTTGCACAGCACATATTTGCTCAGCTCTCTGCAAGGCACTTGCTCAAACAATAGCTAGATTATTATTTGAGTTAGAGGCTACTTATTTTTGCTAATTTATAGCCAGGAAATGACTTGAATAACATAATTGCCCTAACATTGTTCCAAGTTGTTAGCAATTTATATTTGTTATGTTTAGGCAACATTATCCATCTCAACCAATCTCAGTGGATTAACATAGCAAATGTTTCTTTCTTAATCACATATTATTCATTGTAGGTGTCCAGAGTTTTCCTCCATCTAGTGAAAATATCAATAACTCTTCTATTTCATGATGTTTCTATTTTAACACTTGTCCATAAGGCAGGGAAATATAGGAATAGAAGAGACACAGCAACTTTAATCTGCCTTGGCCAAAAGTGGCATATGTCATTTCTTTTCACAGTCTATTGGCCATTACTAGTGATAAAACCCTAACATAACATCAAAAGAGGATAAGAAATGTACAGGACACTTGGAATATTTGAGCACTGTTTTTATACCACACAATCTGAAATCAATATGCTGTATTTTAAGCCTATTTGTAATTTAAGTAACAGTGCAAACTAATTCTAAGCAAGATCAGTTTTCTTCTGTCTTCTATCTCCTTACTTTTCCCATAAATATACCATGCTTCTTTTTATGCTTTATTTCATGTTTTACTCTTACCTGCTCTGAATTTTTTTTTTTTTTTTTTTTTTTTTTTTTTTTTTTTTTTTACGGTACGCAGGCCTCTCACTGTTGTGGCCTCTCCCATTGTGGAGCACAGGCTCCTGACGCACAGGTTCAGTGGCCATGGCCCATGGACTCAGCTGCTCCACGGCATGTGAGATCTTCCTGGACTGGGGCACGAACCCACGTCCCCTGTATTGGCAGGCAGACTCTCAACCACTGTGCCACCAGGGAAACCCTGTTCTGAATTTTTTTATCCAAAATTATATCCCTTCCACTCATGGTTTATTTATTTTTTAAATATACTTAAGCCCCACATCTATTAACTTACATTTACAACGCATCCCCAGATACTTTTGAATTCATTAGTGCCCCTTTTCAAAATGTCTATAGCACTTAAACCATAAAATTAAAAGTAAAGTACCCTATCCTTTCATGCAAATACTATGTACAGGACATCCTAAGGGATAAAAGTGTGATCCTAAGCAATACTATGTAGAGCAAATCATGTAAGAGGATTTGGTCAATAAGTGAGATACCAGTAATAGTTACTCTTAGTAGTAAGAAAAGAGACTCAAAATGGTAACTAACTTGGCTACATTAGATTATATTCAATATTATATAAGTTTGAGGAAATAATGTTTTAATGATTTTGTGTGTGTGGGTGTGTTGGGATTGGGGGATTCCTCCAAAATTCTAAATCAACAGAAATGGACAGAGGAATCAGATAAGGAGATCAAACTATTAATTTTATTAGTTATAAACCTGATACCAGAAGGAGACTAGATCTGCTGACACAAGCTGGCTGTCTAATACTCCCTGTACCCTTAATTAAACACACCTGCTCAGTAACAGGCAAATCTAAATGAATACAGATATTTCTTTCATTTAGGGACCCCTAGTTACTGCAAAGGAGAGGACAAAGAGTCTAAGTTGAGAGCAGGCTGCTCTTAAAGATAGAAAACTATAAAAAGCTTGAGCCCAAAAGTTTTATTTCCCTTTCTCTATTTAACAATCAATCAGGTAAATCACTTTTTCTCTCTTGATGAGCATTCAGTAAAGGGTTGTGAAAAAAAGACATGAAAGGACACCTCCAGAATCTTTTACTCCATGGGAGAATTTTCCTCCCCTCCAGAGAAAAATAAAGGTGACGACTGAACATTTCCTCTTTCAATGGAAGACATAACTAGATGGTGGAGCTGGAGTTATTCTATAAATAAAATTTGGAGCAGAAGCAAGAAGAACTACAATCCTGCAGCCTGTGGAACAAAAACCACATTCACAGACAGAGAGACAAGATGAAAAGGCAGAGGGCTATGTACCAGATGAAAGAACAAGATAAAACCCCAGAAAAACAACTAAATGAAGTGGAGATAGGCAACCTTCCAGAAAAAGAATTCAGAATAATGATAGTGAAGATGATCCAGGCCTACAGAAAAAGAATGGAGGCAAAGATCAAGAAGATGCAAGAAATGTTTAACAAAGACCTAGAAGAATTAAAGAAAAAACAAACAGAGATGAACAATACAATAACTGCAGTGAAAAATACACTAAAAGGAATCAATAGCAGAATAACTGAGGCAGAAGAACGGATAAATGACCTGGAAGACAGAATGGTGGAATTCACTGCTGCAGAACAGAATAAAGAAACAAGAATGAAAAGAAATGAAGACAGCCTAAGAGACCTCAGGGGCAACATGAAATGCAACAACATTCACATTATAGGGGTGCCAGAAGGAGAAGAGAGAGAGAGAAAAGACCTGAGAAAATATTTGAAGAGATTATAGTCAAAAACTTCCCTAACATGGGAAAGGAAATAGCCACCCAAGTCCAGGAAGCACAGTGAGTCCCATACAGGGTAAACCCAAGGAGAAACACGCTGAGACACATAGTAATCAAATTGGCAAAAGTTAAAGAAAAAGAAAAATTATTGAAAGCAGCAAGGGAAAAACAAAAAATAACATACAAGGGAACCTCCCATAAGGTTGACAGCTGATGTCTCAGCAGAAGCTCTACAAGCCAGAAGGGAGTGGCATGATATACTTAAAGCAATGAAAGGGTAGAACCTACAACCAAGATTACTCTACCTGGCAAGGATCTCATGCAGATTCGATGGAGAAATCAAAAGCTTTACAGAGAAGCAAAAGCTAAGAGAATTCAGCACCACCAACCCAGCTCTAAAACAAATGCTAGAGGAACTTATCTAAGTGGGAAACACAAGAGAAGGAAAGGACTTACAAAAACCCAAAACAATTAAGAAAATGGTCACAAGAACATACATATCAATAATTACCTTAAACGTGAATGGATTAAATGCTCCAACCAAAAGACACAGGCTTGCTGAATGAATACAAAAACAAGACCCAAATATATGCTGTCTACAAGAGACCCACTTCAGACCTAGGATACAAAATGAAAATAAGGAAACAGAAGTTTTAAATGAAACAATAGACCAGATAGATTTAATTGATACTAATAGGACATTCCATCCAAAAACAGCAGATTACCCTTTCTTCTCAAGTGCATATGGAACTTTCTCACTAGATCACATATTGGGTCACAAATCAAGCCTCAGAAAACTTAAGAAAATTGAAATCATATGAAGAATCTTTTCTGACCACAATGCTATGAGATTAGAAATTAATTACAGGGAAAAAAAATATAAAAAACACAAACACATGGAGGCTAAACAATATGTTACTGAATAACAAAGAGATCACTGAAGAAATCAAAGAGGAAATCAAAAAATACCTAGAGACAAATGACAATGAAAACACGATGATCCAAAACCTATGGGATGCAGCAAAAGCAGTTCTAAGAGGGAA
>NC_041214.2:110146387-110148436 GCF_002837175.3 Physeter macrocephalus | reverse complement strand
GGCATAGAGGGAACCTACCTCAACATAATAAAGGCCATATATGACAAACCCACAGCAAGCATCATTCTCAATGGTGAAAAACTGAAAGCATTTCCTCTAAGATCAGGAACAAGACAAGTATGTCCACTCTCGCCACTTTTATTCAGCATAGTTTTGTAAGTCCTAGCCATGGCAATGAGAGAAGAATAAGAAATAAAATGAATACAAATTGGAAGAGAAGAAGTAAAACTGTCCCTGTTTGCAGATGACATGATACTATACATAAAGAATCCTAAAAATGCCACTAGAAAACTACTAAAGCTAATCAATGAATTTGGTAAAGTTGCAGGATACAAAATTAAGGCAAAGAAATCTCTTGAATTCCTATACACTAATGATGAAAAATCTGAAAAAAATTAAGGAAACACTCCCATTTATCATTGCAACATAAAGAGTAAAATACCTAGGAATAAACCTATCTAGGTAGACAAAATACCTGTATGCAGAAAACTATAAGACACTGATGAAAGGAATTAAAGTTGATAACAACAGATAGATAGATACACCATGTTCTTGGACTGGAAGAATCAGTATTATGAAAATGACTATATTACCCAAAGCAATCTACAGATTCAGTGCAATTTATTCAGCATAGTTTTGTAAGTCCTAGCCATGGCAATGAGAGAAGAATAAGAAATAAAATGAATACAAATTGGAAGAGAAGAAGTAAAACTGTCCCTGTTTGCAGATGACATGATACTATACATAAAGAATCCTAAAAATGCCACTAGAAAACTACTAAAGCTAATCAATGAATTTGGTAAAGTTGCAGGATACAAAATTAAGGCAAAGAAATCTCTTGAATTCCTATACACTAATGATGAAAAATCTGAAAAAAATTAAGGAAACACTCCCATTTATCATTGCAACATAAAGAGTAAAATACCTAGGAATAAACCTATCTAGGTAGACAAAATACCTGTATGCAGAAAACTATAAGACACTGATGAAAGGAATTAAAGTTGATAACAACAGATAGATAGATACACCATGTTCTTGGACTGGAAGAATCAGTATTATGAAAATGACTATATTACCCAAAGCAATCTACAGATTCAGTGCAATCCCCGTCAAATTACCAATGGCATTTTTTACAGAACTAGAACACAAAATATTAACATTTTGTATATAGACACAGAAGACCCCGAATAGCCAAAGCAGTCTTGAGGGAAAAAACAGAGCTGGAGGAATCAGACTCCCTGACTTCAGACTATACTACAAAGCTACAGTAATCAAGACAATATGGTACTGACACAAAAACAGAAACATAGATCAATGGAACAAGATAGAAAGCCCAGAGATGAACTCACACATCTATGGTCAACTAATCTATGACAATGGAGGCAAGGATAGACAATGGAGAAAAGACAGTCTCTTCAATAAGTGGTGCTGGGGTAACTGGACAGTTACATGTAAAAGAATGAAATTAGAAGACTCCCTAATACCAAATACAAAAATAAACTCAAAATGGATTAGAGACCTAAATGTAAGACCAGATACTATAAAACTCTTAGAGGAAAACATAGGAAGAACACTCTTTGACATAAATCACAGCAAGAATTTTTTTTATCCACCTCCTAGAGTAATGGAAATAAAAACAAAAATAAACAAATGGGACCTAATGAAACTTCAGAGCTTTTGCAAAGCAAAGGAAACCATAAACAAGATGAAAATACAACCCTCAGAATGGGAGAAAATATTTGCAAATGCAGCTCAATATTAAAGAAACAAACAACCCAATCCAGAAAAGGGCAGAAGACCTAAATAGACATTTCTCCAAAGAAGACACACAAATGGCAAAGAAGTACATGAAAAGCTGCTCAACATCAGTAATTATTAGAGAAATGCAAATCAAAGCTACAATGTGGTATCACCTCACACCAGTTATAATGGGCTTCATCAGAAAATCTACGAACCGCAAATGCTGGAGAGGGTGTGGAGAAAAGGAAACCCTCTTGCACTGTTGGTGGGAATGTAAATTGATACAGCCACTATGGAGAACAGTATGGA
>NC_041214.2:110144124-110145390 GCF_002837175.3 Physeter macrocephalus | reverse complement strand
CTAATCAATGAATTTGGTAAAGTTGCAGGATACAAAATTAAGGCAAAGAAATCTCTTGAATTCCTATACACTAATGATGAAAAATCTGAAAAAAATTAAGGAAACACTCCCATTTATCATTGCAACATAAAGAGTAAAATACCTAGGAATAAACCTATCTAGGTAGACAAAATACCTGTATGCAGAAAACTATAAGACACTGATGAAAGGAATTAAAGTTGATAACAACAGATAGATAGATACACCATGTTCTTGGACTGGAAGAATCAGTATTATGAAAATGACTATATTACCCAAAGCAATCTACAGATTCAGTGCAATCCCCGTCAAATTACCAATGGCATTTTTTACAGAACTAGAACACAAAATATTAACATTTTGTATATAGACACAGAAGACCCCGAATAGCCAAAGCAGTCTTGAGGGAAAAAACGGAGCTGGAGGAATCAGACTCCCTGACTTCAGACTATACTACAAAGCTACAGTAATCAAGACAATATGGTACTGACACAAAAACAGAAACATAGATCAATGGAACAAGATAGAAAGCCCAGAGATGAACTCACACATCTATGGTCAACTAATCTATGACAATGGAGGCAAGGATAGACAATGGAGAAAAGACAGTCTCTTCAATAAGTGGTGCTGGGGTAACTGGACAGTTACATGTAAAAGAATGAAATTAGAAGACTCCCTAATACCAAATACAAAAATAAACTCAAAATGGATTAGAGACCTAAATGTAAGACCAGATACTATAAAACTCTTAGAGGAAAACATAGGAAGAACACTCTTTGACATAAATCACAGCAAGAATTTTTTTTATCCACCTCCTAGAGTAATGGAAATAAAAACAAAAATAAACAAATGGGACCTAATGAAACTTCAGAGCTTTTGCAAAGCAAAGGAAACCATAAACAAGATGAAAATACAACCCTCAGAATGGGAGAAAATATTTGCAAATGCAGCTCAATATTAAAGAAACAAACAACCCAATCCAGAAAAGGGCAGAAGACCTAAATAGACATTTCTCCAAAGAAGACACACAAATGGCAAAGAAGTACATGAAAAGCTGCTCAACATCAGTAATTATTAGAGAAATGCAAATCAAAGCTACAATGTGGTATCACCTCACACCAGTTATAATGGGCTTCATCAGAAAATCTACGAACCGCAAATGCTGGAGAGGGTGTGGAGAAAAGGAAACCCTCTTGCACTGTTGGTGGGAATGTAAATTGATACAGCCACTATGGAGAACAGTATGGA
>NC_041214.2:110130374-110139203 GCF_002837175.3 Physeter macrocephalus | reverse complement strand
AGAACAAAAAATCTTAAAATTTGTATGGAGACACAAAAGACCCCGAATAAGCCAAAGCAGTCTTGAGGGAAAAAACAGAGCTGGAGGAATCAGACTCCCTGACTTCAGACTATACTACAAAGCTACAGTAATCAAGACAATATGGTACTGACACAAAAACAGAAACATAGATCAATGGAACAAGATAGAAAGCCCAGAGATGAACTCACACATCTATGGTCAACTAATCTATGACAATGGAGGCAAGGATAGACAATGGAGAAAAGACAGTCTCTTCAATAAGTGGTGCTGGGGTAACTGGACAGTTACATGTAAAAGAATGAAATTAGAAGACTCCCTAATACCAAATACAAAAATAAACTCAAAATGGATTAGAGACCTAAATGTAAGACCAGATACTATAAAACTCTTAGAGGAAAACATAGGAAGAACACTCTTTGACATAAATCACAGCAAGAATTTTTTTTATCCACCTCCTAGAGTAATGGAAATAAAAACAAAAATAAACAAATGGGACCTAATGAAACTTCAGAGCTTTTGCAAAGCAAAGGAAACCATAAACAAGATGAAAATACAACCCTCAGAATGGGAGAAAATATTTGCAAATGCAGCTCAATATTAAAGAAACAAACAACCCAATCCAGAAAAGGGCAGAAGACCTAAATAGACATTTCTCCAAAGAAGACACACAAATGGCAAAGAAGTACATGAAAAGCTGCTCAACATCAGTAATTATTAGAGAAATGCAAATCAAAGCTACAATGTGGTATCACCTCACACCAGTTATAATGGGCTTCATCAGAAAATCTACGAACCGCAAATGCTGGAGAGGGTGTGGAGAAAAGGAAACCCTCTTGCACTGTTGGTGGGAATGTAAATTGATACAGCCACTATGGAGAACAGTATGGAGGTTCCTTAATAAACTAAAAATAGAATTACCATATGACCCAGCAATCCTATTACTGGGCATATACCCAGAGAAACCCATAATTCAAAAAGACACATGAACCTCAATGTTCATTGCAGCACTATTTACAATAGCCAGGTCATGGAAGCAACCTAAATGCCCATCAACATATGAATGAATAAAGAAGTTGTGGTACATATATACAATGGAATATTACTCAGCCATAAAAAGGAACGAAATTGGGTCATTTGTTGAGATGTGGATGGATCTAGAGGCTGTCATACAGTGTGAAGTAAGTCAGAAAGAGAAAAACAAATATATATTAACACATGTATGTGGAACCTAGAAAAATGGTACAGATGAACCGGTTTGCACGGCAAAAGTTGAGACACAGATGTAGAGAACAAACATATGGACACCAAGGGGGGAAAGCCACGGGGGGTTGGGTATGATGGTGTGATGAATTGGGCAATTGGGATTGACATGTATACACTGATGTGTACAAAATTGATGACTAATAAGAACCTACTGTATAAAAAAGTAAATAAAATAAAATTCATCAATTTAAAAAAAATAAAAAAAATAAAATTTGGAGGAATGTGCATTGCTTGATCATTGGTGTAGAGCCTGGGAGATAAAGTCAGTGCTTGAGCAGCAAGGCTTTGTTGGAATATTTTCTTCAGGAGGGTAGATTTTTGTCTTGTTACCCAAAATTCATGTCTGACTTCTTCATTTGTTTTCCATGAGCTCTTTTCCTACAAACACCATAATTCCACTAAAAAAACAATAATTGAGTCACACATTTGAATTTGCTTCTCCAAGAGTCCTACATCAGGATTAGGCTCAATTGATGATGAGTCAGTTGATCTATGTTTCTGTCTCATTCTCACCCCACACTCTCTTTTCTAGTCATTTATTAAGGCCTGCCAGTTTTCCCTCATGGAGTTTTACATAATTGTCCTTTACTCTCTTCTAGACCAACCCTCTACTACTTTAATCAAAGCCACCATCAGATCATCCCAAGGCTATTGCAATTATATGCTAATTGAACTCCCTCCCTCAAGACTCTTGGTAATACAATCCATTGCATAATACATTGCCTGATTAATCTTCCTAAAATGTATTTTGTTCATGTCAGACCCTGCTTGAAAAATCTGCACACATCTCTATAAAACAAAAGTCTAATTCTTGAGCCCCAAATTTAAAACACTCACAAGTTGTTTGCTACTTCCTTTCATTGAAAATCTATATACTGAGGGCCTGGTACATGAATTAAACCTGAGTACTTTCATTTCCTTCTTTTTTTTTTCATTTAAAAATTAAATTAAGAGGTTATTGCAGTTCAGTCTATATCTTAAAAATGTGTCAGCTTTGGTCCTTAGGTTCATTCATAGAATCCCATAAAGATGATTTTCTAAGTGAAAAGTGAATATGCAGAAGTTTAGGCCTCCTACATCATTAAGGCTCATTAGTACAACACAACTTCATAAAATTAATACTTTTAAAAATATTTATTGCATTTAATGGGAGAATGACCTATACCTTCAATTTCCTCATGTTTCTGATTATGTGTTTATGAAAATACAATAAATAATGCTAAGAATCATTTATCTATACAACCTAACCATTGTTTTCTTTTGTTAACCAACAGAATCAGAATCTTTAGAAATATGAATATTTCCTCATTTTTCATTACTAAAAATTATCATAAACATTAAAAATACAACAGTCCTAGGAATCAATGGACACTTAGCCATGGGAAGAAATATGCAAAAAATAATGACAGCCAAATCTATTGTTTTTTAAATAAAAAATAATTTAGAGAAACAATTTAGGAAAACTGTTGCAATATTAATTTGGAATTCATTTGGATATACTTTTTTTTTTTTTTGCGGTACGCGGGCCTCTCACTGTTGTGGCCCCTCCCGTTGTGGAGCACAGGCTCCGGACGCGCAGGCTCAGCGGCCATGGCTCACGGGCCCAGCCGCTCCGCGGCATGTGGAATCTTCCCGGACCGGGGCACGAACCCGTGTCCCCTGCATTGGCAGGCGGATTCTCAACCACTGCACCACCAGGGAAGCCCTGGATATACTTTGAAAGTTTTTCTTTTGATTAGGCAAATTAAACTTCCTGTGAGAATGAATTTCTTTGAGTTCACTAGCAGAAATTACTACTTGTATTAAACAAGATAGCATTGCAAGAGATTTTTCTACTCATTAGAGTGAGTTTCCTATTAAGACCATTTCAGTCTTTCTGCAAGTGACAAGAGAGGATGCTTTCACATGAGGCTGACTGCAATTTCCTGTATGCTGTGACCCCTCACCTTTAGACATGGCCAAGTCAGGAAAGGAGATGCTCAGCATGTTGAGAGTCATGCTGCTCTGAAGATATATGCCTGTGACTTATTGCACACACCATACATACATGTACATAGGCCAAGGGCATTTTGACAGCTGCTTTACAAAGCTGGAGAGCAGGAATGCATGCTTCAGGTAATAGCCAACAGACTCCAACTTCATCTGGGTTTCACTCTATTTTCAGTGAAGAATTGGGTTTGAGGGCAGAGTCCGTGCAGGATGTGTTCCTCCCTTTTGTGATCCAAAGGGCACACATGTCCACTAGTTCCACGCTTAATGGTAGGGAAATAGGATAAATTTTATAATTTTAAAATTAAACTGAATTAAATGTAAATGTTTTAAATTTAAATAGGTACATGACTAGCATTCTAATTATTTGTCCTGGGCATAAGTAGTATCTTATTTTATTATTGTTATTTTAATTATTTAATGGTTGTGTATATGAACAATTACAAAACATTGATTAGAAAACAACATACAGGGATTTCCCTGATGGTCCAATGGTTAGGACTCCACACTCCCACTGCAGGGGGCACGGGTTTGATACCTGGTTGGGGAACTAAGATCCCACATGCTGCATGGTGTGGCCAAAAGAATTAAAAAAAAAAAGGAAACAACATACATTGATTAAAAGTAAAACCTTGAACAGAACTACAGTAATTGTAATCACTACTTTTGCATTGGTTTCTAAATTATTTCTGGATACCCCTGGGCTCCTCTTAGAAAAATTGTAAGAGAGGTATCCTTCCTTGAGATGTTCTTCATCCCTGCTTAGAGCACATGTGGAAATATAAATCTCTACTATTCACAACTCTTCCCTTTTCCTTGTATCTCTTCTAAAGTCCTTATTCTCCTGTATGTGATGCTATGTAATAGTTACATTACTAATTTTACTCCCTGCTACTAATAAATATCAAGAAACCCAACTAGGAAACATCAATTAATCTTTTACTTCTCCATTAACTGTGTCCTGTGCCATCAGATCATTTTCCCATTTTCATAATCTACCAGTGAAGTGGCTCAAGTATCTATCAAATCACATTTTGTTCCTGTTTCCCATTCCTAATGTTACCACACTTATTTGGGCTGACATTACTTCTTACTTGTATGACTGTGATCACTTTCTAACCAGTTACTCAACCATAATCTCTCTTAAGCTTTGTTGCCAGAGCTCTCTCTCCAAAGTGCTGGTTTGGTGCTCGGTTATATTATTCTATGCTCAAAAACCTTTCCTTTGGCTAGAAAATTAAAACTACTCACAGTTAAGGCAGATAAAAATGCCCCCTCTCCTCATGGAACTGTCATTCATTTGATGAGAAAGTTTTATGAAAGTAAGAGTCATAATAGACATATTCAAGATATTCTAAGAATTATTTTTGCCCAGCAAAGTTAAGAAATACTATTTGATAGAAAATGTGATATTTGATCTTGGCCTTAAAGAATGAGCAGAAGTTCAGGCATAATTGGAAAATCAGGAGAGCAAAAGAATATTCCAGGTGTGGAGAAATAATATGAGCAAAGGCAAAATTATTTTAAAGTATAGTATGTGTTTTGGGAATAATATTTACATTGGTATGCATAGAGCTATGTTTCCCAAAATATGTTTCAAGGAATATTAGTCCTTAAAACATCCCATGAGAATAAGTGGGAGGCTGGTGACATCCCTGGCTAACTTAGTCTATGAAGTGCAGCAACTTATGTTTGTTTGTTTTGAAACTAATAGTGAGTTAACACATTAAAGGCTCTGAAATGTTTTTTTTAATTTTTATTGGAGTATAGTTGATTTACAGTGTTGTGTTAGTTTCAGGTGTACAGCAAAGTGAATCAGTTATACATACACGTATATCAACTCTTTTTTTAGATTCTTTTCCCATATAGGCCATTACAGAGTAATGAAAGGTTTTTACTTTAACATTTATCCAGAATTTTGAAAGTATTTTACAATGGAATCATGTCTCGCTATTTTAACAAGACAGCTTTTAGTATTGTTTTGAATGAATGTTACATGTAAAAACTGATTTGAGAAATTGGATTGGATAAATACAAATGATTTCTGGGGTTCTTGCACTAAGACAAATATATAATTGTCATGAAATAACAAAGACAATTATTATACAACCTGAAACACTTGATGAGAGTATATATACAGTGTAGCCTAATATAGAGTGTTCTATATTAAGGACATAGCATTTTCTATTTACTCTTATTTTAGTTTTTGTAGAGGAAATTTGGCAACATGAATTACAAACTATGATGTCATCTTCTCCAGCATACAAAAGGATGGGTTTGGGGAAAGGGACAGTTGGAGGTAGAAGGCACTGGTCACTGTAATTGACATTAACTGACATTAACAGATTAACTTTTCTGATGAATTTTAAATAAAAAAGAGAATTGCCAGCATTCTTATGGCAGATAGCAGAGAGTAGTTCATAACTGCATTCTTTCAGTTGCCAAGTTCAGTACCATTGAGTACAGAGAGGTCAAAATTAAGCAATGGTATATCATCCTGCATTCACACTGGTTAAGGACCTACTTGGATTTCATCCCCTTCCACCACTTAGTTACTATCGCATAAATTTTTATATTATCCCAAATTCCTTCCTACCTTCCAGAGAGAGATATCACTCAGGATAATTTTGCTTAACTTACACATGCAGATACAAACTACGTTCTAATGCAACTTATCTAACATCTTCAGTAGTTCCTTAACTGGGAAACATGGGCAATCACAGTAACTATCCCTGTAGAGTTTGGTGTAGATTAAATAAAATAATATATGGAAAATGCTTGGCATGGCCTCTGGAACATAATCACTTAATACATATAAATCCCAGTGCTGATCACAATCATGTTGTTGATGATGTTACTCAAGTCCTGTCAAATGAACAGGATTTGTAAATATTTATATTCCAAATTGCTTGACTTGGGGTAAAGTTCACACATGAAGACACTTGGTTTGGCTAAAGCACTTAATTTTAATTTGTACAAGTATAAATATTAACTATGTGAGAAAGAGCTTTTTAGCATAATTATGTTAATTATAAGTGTTACTTATGTAGCAATATTATTTGGTGTCATTTAACTTGTCTGGGTTATAGCTCCTAAGTATGTTTTATATCAAAATCCTTACATTATGGATTTATTTCCCCTGGATTTTGTTTGATGTATACCACCTGATGAGGTAGACAGAAACAAAGACAAGATTAAGATGAAGCAGAAGAGAGGAAGAAGATGATGAAAAATGCCTCCACTTTAACAAGCAACAAAGTATGATTTTTTTTTATTCTCTCCAATTCAAATACTTAATGGTCTTTGGTAATTTATAAAGATTTAGGTCAGGGGATGAGAGGAAAAAACGCTTAGTTTGAGATATATTTCCTGGCTGTCAATATCCTTCTTACAATGTTTTTCTAGAAAGACACACCCAATTATTCGGCAAAGACTCCCACTATTCATTTATTTTGAAATGTTTAAATTATAAGCCACTCCTAGGACATGGTAAAGAACACCTATAGAAATAATCATGGAGGCAGGCAACATACTGCTGCAAAGCAAAGAACACATCTTTCCTGGTAAGGGAAGAAAGTCTGCATGAAAGATACACAGGCTTTAATGAATATGAGATATGCAAGCAATATTCTTATAAAACAGGAATTACTTAATTCAGAGAAGAACTCAGTGTTTAGTTTCCAGTTAAAGAATATATATATTGACCTCAGGGCCATAGCTGTCCAGCACATTACAATTCTAGGTGTCGTGGCCATTCCATCCTCGTTTCCATTGCCCAGTCTTTTTATCGTGGCTAAATGAGAATAGAGTACCATATTCAGGATGTTTCTTGAAAGGTTGTTCCTCCCTCAGAGAGGGAATAACTCTTTCTCTCTAGTTTGAAAATAGGCTATAACTCCATTTGACCTCCACTGCGCCACCATCATGGACATGAGCCTTGTGCAGCCGATCAGGCTGGCCAGGAGCAAGAAGTTGCTGTGCAGAACAAGCTCCTAATAGATGTTTCGTAGGAGCTGGTCAAGTGCATATGGAATTCATGGATGACACAAGCAGCTCCATCATCCTAAACATGAAAGACCCCTTGCACGAGGGCCACGCGCTCACCTTGTTGGAGTTGGAATGAGAGGCTGGGACGCTGCACTGAACTTGTTGTGGTGGGTCCTGGAGGTGTGGGTGGACCACTTGCCCATGGGAATCATCTGTGACTATAAATAAAGTGTTTATGTTGTAAGTAAAAAATAATAATAAAACTTAAAAAGATGCGGATGTCATGTCAATCAAAGGGGGAAGTAGGAAAGAATAAAGATAATTCAAAAAGAAAATCAAAACTTAATAGAGTCTCTTTTGGCATTCTGGATCATGGTTCACTCATCCCTAGTGTCAGAATTATTCTCTCCCACCTAGAAATTTGGTTAAGTTGAATCCATAACTCTCTCCTTTATGTTTAAAGTGGTTTAAATTGCCATGTAAAACATCTTGAATAATAGAATGATGGTAAAATGAGTAGCAATTTTATAGCATATATTGGAGCTGTTTGTCGTTTTTGTTTAGTTTATAATTGTTCCTTAATATCTTTATATATATAATTTGAGTATATTAAGGAAAACTACTTATACTCCTTATTGAAGGGAAGAGTCTTTCAACTGTCATCTGATTCATCTAGAATGTTACATTTTTAATCTCCTTTATTTTTGTTATACCAGGGTTTTCTTCATTGCTACTATTAAATATATTGCTTAAATAACAATGTTATTTATTGGGAAACAAACAAAATATACTGAATAGTTTTATGATATGGTACCTATAAAATATTTTCTCTTCTGAATGTAGTATTATACAGATTCAAATAAAGAGTGAACATAATATTTCTCAAACAAGGAGTATTTTAGTTCTGAGATGGTGCACGTAATTCTCCAGTTGCCATGATAACTAGTTTTTATTTTACAAAAGCACAGATGTACGAAGCAAAAAAAAATAGACAAGAAAACGGCAATTTTTCCAGAAATGGCACATTTTGTTTAATCCAAACATTGAATTTCTTTTCTTTGCAACTGATAACTTTTCGATCTCTGTCATAAATAAAGTATAAAAATGAGATTTTAAACTTTAGATTTTGTAATACATTTTAAAACAAAAATCTAGGAAGTTTGGATGAGGTACTAAATGACCTTGGCTGATATCAGAATGTGCCTAGTTACCTGATTAGTCATTTTCTATATTGTTAGGTTTCATTTTAGGCACTGATGAAATTTACAAAATGTTTCTCAAATCTATTGTGTTTATAGAGAAAGTTCAATCTGAAATGAAAGTGGAGATATATTTTGTTTTTTATTTTTTATTTTTTTAACATCTTTATTGGAGTATAACTGTTTTACAATAGTGTGTTAGTTTCTCCTTTACAACAAAGTGAATCAGTTATACATATACATATGTTCCCATATCCCTTCCCTCTTGCGTCTCCCTCCCTCCCACCCTCCCTATCCCACCCCTCTAGGTGGTCACAAAGCACCGAGCTGATCTCCCTGCGCTCTGCGGCTGCTTCCCACTAGCTATCTA
>NC_041214.2:110128516-110129069 GCF_002837175.3 Physeter macrocephalus | reverse complement strand
CTCAAGATTACTTTGGCTATTCGGGGTCTTTTGTGTTTCTATACAAATTGCGAAATTTTTTGTTCTAGTTCTGTAAAAAATGCCAGTGGTAGTTTGATAAGGATTGCATTGAATCTGTAGATTGTTTTGGGTAGTGGAGTCATTTTCACAATGTTGATTCTTCCAATCCAAGAACATGGTATATTTCTCCACCTATTTGTATCATCTTTAATTTCTTTCATCAGTGTCTTATAGTTTTCTGCATACAAGTCTTTTGTCTCCTTAGGTAGTTTTATTCCTAGTTATTTTATTATTTTTGATGTGATGGTAAATGGGATTGTTTCCTTGATTTGTCTTTCTGATCTTCTGTTATTAGTGTATGGGAATGCAAGAGATTTCTGTGCATTAATTTTGTATCCTGCTACTTTACCAAATTCATTGATGAGCTCTAGTAGTTTTCTGGCATCACCTTTAGGGTTTTCTACGTATAGTATCATGTCATCTGCAAACAGTGACAGCTTTACTTCTTCTTTTCCAATTTGGATTCCTTTTATTTCTTTTTCTTCTCTGATTG
>NC_041214.2:110125048-110125325 GCF_002837175.3 Physeter macrocephalus | reverse complement strand
GCTCTCCCTGGATCTCGGGACCCTGGCAGTGGCGGGCTGCACGAGCTCCCGGGAGGGGCGGTGTGGAGAGTGATCTGTGCTCGCACACAGGCCTCTTGGTAGCGGCAGCAGCAACCCTAGCGTCCCACACCCGTCTCTGCTGTAGCGTCCCACACCCGTCTCTGCTGTCCGCGCCGACAGCTGTGGCTCGCGCCCGTTTCTGGAGCTCCTTTAAGCGGCGAGCTTAAACCCCTCTCCTCGCGCACCAGGAAGCAAAGAGGGAAGAAAAGGTCTCTTG
>NC_041214.2:110103265-110124683 GCF_002837175.3 Physeter macrocephalus | reverse complement strand
CAGTCTCCGCCCGCGAAGGGGCTTCTAGTGTGTGGGAACCTTTCCTCCTTCACGGCTCCCTCCCACTGGTGCAGGTCCCATCCCTATTCTTTGTCTCTGTTTATTCTTTTTTCTTTTGCCCTACCCAGGTACGTGGGGAGTTTCTTGCCTTTTGGGAGGTCTGAGGTCTTCTGCCAGTATTCAGTGGGTGTTTTATAGGAGAAGTTCCACGTGTAGATGTATTTCTGATGTATCTGTGAGGAGGAAGGTGATCTCCGCGTCTTACTCTTCCGCCATCTTCTCCACGCAGTCTGGAGATATATTTTGGCTTTACCTGTATTGCCTAAAATATTGTCCTGTTTAAATCTCTTTAACAAAGTGACGCCAATACTCTTTATTCAGCAAGGAACACTGTACTTCTATCTCTCACCCTTGTAGATTCCCCAGTGCCTTCAGAATAATCATATTAAATATAAAATACAAAATATGTTTAAATGTAGAACAGTTGTAATCAAATTTTGAGGTCAGTTCTAAAGAAGCATTGACTGTTGCTTGAAAAGCCAAGCCTCATTTTTGACTAACTTTGCTTCAGAATTTTATAGACATATATATAATTATATTTTATACATATATAGCTATAAAATATTTCTAATCTAGGTAAAAGAAAATGTTGAGTTATATCTAATCTCTGTGTTGCAAACTGAAAATGGTATATTTGTGAGCAAATACAATTTTGATATATCCTTAATCATTATATGATATCTATCAACTCCCTAGAAAATTAAAAGAATACTCAGTAACCAAACTCCTCACAGGGCTCAATGGCAAGGTCCTTCCCTTTACAGTGACCCTAGGTCAAAGGTAATTGGAAGGCTTTTTTTTCTGTCCAGTTGCTGACAAGGACATTTTTGTTCCTCTAGGAAATACCTACTGGGTCTTGCTACATGAAATTTCATGCTGCTGACCAAATCTATGAAAAAGTAGTAGAACACATTATTATCTCTTTTTCCAGTTCCGATCCTTAAATTTTTTCGTCCTCAAACTTCACCTAATATCCCTTCCTTCTAGAGAAGCCAGTGTGCTGAGGGTCCCTTAGTGTGCGGTGATAGTGTACTTTGAAATGTTTAATTTGAGAGAGTGATTAAAAAATAAACAGTGAATGTCTTCTCACTTACATCCTGAAATTAAATAGTCTGTAATGAAATCACAGAATTATCATATGTGCTATCTATTTCTTTAAAGAAAAAAAGATGAAAATTTGTTATGGAAAATAGAATTTGATCTACAAAATGATTAATAGGAACATTTCAGCAGGTTAATTCTATATCTCCTGCATTTGCTTTTTAAAATCTGCCTCTCCAATTTCTGGGAGCATGGACAAAATTGCAGGCATTTCTTAGAGCTTTGTAACCCAAAAGGTGGTTCATGGACCAGAAGCATCAACATCACCCAGGTTTGTAGAGATGCATAATCTTAGGCCCTATTGCAGACCTGCTCACTCTGAATCTGCATTTTAGCAAATCTGCATTTTACCAAAATACTCAGGTGATTTTTTTTTTCTGCACATTAAAGTACGAGATGTACTGCTCTAGAGGAGATACAGGTATTTACCACTTGTCACCCTTTTCTTCCTGGATCCCCAAATAGAAACAAAACATCTAACAGCTCAAAAATTCACCTTCAAGTGTTCATGCACCTGGACCAGTGTGGATTGGAATGGAAGATGTGAGCAAGGACATTCAGTTCCTATATGAGCACAGCTCTCAGTGCTTTCACATATGTTTTCTAATCTAATTATTTTATCAATCTTTGGCAGGTAATATGGCCCACAATTTCATTGTTATTGTTGTTAATATTTAAAGTTACATAATACTAATACAAATACTAAACCTACACAATAGTAATACTAATGAAACAGAGGCTCACACAGGTCAATAAAGATCAAATAACTTGCCTAATATTGCATAACTAGTAAACACTGGACTATTTTCTTAGGATTACTGAGTAGCTTCCTAATTGATCTCACTGGTTACAATCTTACTATCCTTCAATCTGCTGCCAGAATAATCCTTCTCCTATGCAAACCTAATTCTACGTTACCTTCTTAAAATTCTGTGATAGATTCCCATATAATTTAGGAGAAAGACTTTCTGACTTTTCCTTGCATAACTTTCTGTCTGTATAGGTGACTACTATAATTTTGGACTTTTACAAACTAAATAATTTCTTGTTCTCACAACTTGCTTAAATGTGCTCTTCTTGCTACCAGAATATTCTTTCTTTTTATTCATATGTGCAACTTCAATTCTTTTTTTAAAACCTGTTTCATTACATCTTCTAAGAAGCCTTCCCAAACATCTCCATCTGATATAAATGAATCCTGCATCTGACTTTATCAGCACTTATCTCATGCTATTTGGATTCCTTCACTCCTATCAGCCTTACCCTTGGAACTACAAGTTTTTGAGAGCAAGAAACTTATTTTATTTCTTCCTTTCTTACAAGTTTGTAGCAAAGAACTTGGCCTACAAAAATGCTTTAATGAATGTTTATTGTGTGAACTAAGGTAATGTAAAGATATATCGAGAACTAGATGGATCTGAAAGATCAATATTTAGAGCAAGTAATAATACTTCAGAAAAACTGAATTTCATCCTAATCCTAAGGCACTATGCTTCTGTGCTCTGCCTTCTGGTCACCTTTTTGATATCCATGAATGTGATATCACTATCAGAGACAGAAGCAAACATAATCAGGTAGACCCTCCTCTTGATAATAGCTGGAATAGAGGTACTAGGAGATTCTAGTCAATGAAACAGTATTTGGTTTCCATCTTATATAAAACAATAATTCGGTTTTATTGAATTTTGTTATTTGATAAGCATGTTGTTGGTACTTTATAATTATTTACTTTATGGTTGCTTTAAAACCTGTAAAATTTATATTATCACCCCATTTTATAGATTAGCAAATTGAATTTTACAGAGGTTAATGTGTTCCCCAAGTTCACACAGGCTGAAAATGACAAAACTCAGGATGCAAATCAGTTTTCTCTGATTCCAATGTGACTTTGACAGAATACAGAAGCTCTCCGCTCTTCTGCATTATTCCTGTAATCCAGATTAAGCCCTAGGAGGGTCAACAAGGTTCCTCTTAGGAATGTTGTTCCTGCAACCATGCTGTAGACAGGAGTGTGTCTACCCTACAGGCTTTCTGAGTTGATAATTCATAGTGACTCTGGCATGGGTGTCTGGGGAGGGAATTATGCTTTCCATCAGAAATGAAAAGAATATTCTTCACATGCTCTTCACTGACTTTTTCATGCTGAACTTTTTTAGCTCATATATCCAGATTCTATTTAAGTATTTTAGTACCTAGTCTCTAAATTTTCACTGATAATACAGTGCTTATTCTTGGACCACTTTCCAGAGGATCTGGAACATATCCTTGTCTTTTGAATAGAGGTCTTTGAAGTACAGGCGATGCTTCCTTCCACCCCCAGTTTTTCTAACTGTCAGCATTTTTGCTCTTTCCAGCAAATAGAGTCAATATTCATGGAGATTATGACTGGTATGCTTGGACAGCTTGTTATCACACATAAGTGAGTCACAACCAGTTGTCCATGTGGCACAAACTTATTTTTATAATTTAAATCTAACCATACTCTTAAGGTATTAAAGAACTATAAAATGTGGGAAACATTTAATTAAAAATATTCAGTTACTTAATATTCCCTTAGATTTCACATGTTAAATTTCAATCTTCAAAGAATTTTTGGAGCCAAGTTTAAAAATCTCAAAATAGAATTTTAATGGAAATCCTAAGATATTCTCAAGTATAGCTACATAAAAGTTGCAGCTTTTTAAGAAAAAAAAAAATTTCCATCATGGTTTAAAACATATGGCAGTTCTTTTTGTGAAGTTTTCTGATGGTATGTAGAATTTGTAGTTACAAGTATTCTGCCATTTAAATTAACTCACTCAATTTCACCTTTCTGAATTAGCAGAACTTAACTATTCATTGTCAACTGATTCATGAATATAGAACCAAGCTCTATTTGGAACATATGGCCTAAAGATAGTAAATTTAAATGCTTGATGTAAAGTAAATTAGAATTGGGATTGCAATGCTGATAGGTTTTTCTACAAGACTCATAACATCTGTCCAGAAACTTTAATTTTTTTCAGATGTTTTTCACACATGCTGTTTCAAATCTCTATATAGGTATTATTTCCTTCAAGAGAATAATTAGAAAAATTGGTTATTATTTAAGAATAAAATGGCATAATGACAAACTAAAATTGTATAATCTTACACTTTTTCAAGAGCCTTAAATTTTACCAGTAGACCAAGAAACAATATTAGGAGGAAAAACTAAATTGTGGGTTGAGGTTTGAGGAGGTAAAAGGCTTCTAAATGAATTTCTACATGAAATATAACAACTTTTCTTTCTAAATTTTCACATGTATGATGGGAACTAGATTTTGGAAACTGCATTTCCCACTATCTCCTGCCAGTGTGGTTCTTTCCACCAATGAGAGGGACTCTCAAAATATTTGGGAAATGAAAGAAAAGCAGAAGTAATTATTCTTTGGCCAGTAGCTGTGAGCAGGCACCTGGCTTTGGCATATATCTGTTATGAATTTTTGCCAGGAACTTCCATCTGTCCTCCTTAGAGTCATCCACTTAGTTGCTGAAGGCTGTTAAGAACATCAGTGACAATTTTCTACAATCACTACCTTTCACAGTTTTGTGAAATCTACTTGGAGCTTCCTAATCTTCACTGCTCTAGCTCTTCCACTAATTATAAAAACCTATCATTTTCATTGCTAAGTCCTTTCCTGTTTGACATACCTCTAGTACTTTCCATATTCATAATTGACTGACTGAAACATTTATTATATGAACTTGTGATTTGCTTGAAGAAATTAGACTAGATTTCTGTCACTTGGAAATATTAGTATACATATACAAATGCAAACCATTTCCCAACAATTCAAAGGCTTTTCATACAGTTTTTTATTGATATCTGATTTCAAGAAAGAAAACGTGTTAAAATCTCACTGACATTAATAATATCATCAGAAATTACCACCAGTGTGAATGGATTCTTAGTCACCAGCATTTACAATTAAAACCCCTGTGTTGTAGAACTTTAGGGTGCATCATTCATATCCCAAAATGCCTAAATTGTACCTGTGAAGTTGCGTAGGGCAATATATGTAGCTACACCTAATGCCCCCGTTACATCACTGTCTCTGTTGAAGAAAAAGTTATGTTTCCCAATGTAATAAATGTTTTCAGTTGGATACAATTATAGTAGTCTAATTTCTCAATTAAGTTTGAGCAATAATTTATATGGTTGAATATATATGTATGTGTATATTTATACATATATGTATATATACATGAATGTGTATATATTTATGTATATATAGCCACGCACATAAAATGCAAGTTCTATATTTATTTAGCTATTCAATAAATGTATATTGAGTGCCTGTTCTAGGCCAAGCACTGTGCCTAACAGTTGTAAATATAATGAAGAACAAATCAAGTATTTTTCTGTCCCCAGATTTCTTGCAGCTTAGTGTTAGAGAGAGACATTAATAATATATAAAGGTATAGATGGATAGATCAGTAGATAGCTATAATCCAAAAGGATCGTAGATTTTGAAACAATGTACCAGGATACTGGAAGCTATAATAATACTTAGGAGATCACCTAATCTAGTCTAAGGGATGTAAGCAGAGGGAACCACTGAGAAAATATTTCCCTATGAAATTTCCCTTTAGGCAATGACATTTGAGCTGAAATATAAAAGATAATATATCAGTTGGGGTTCAGCCAGGGAAGCAGAGTCATTATAATGGTTATGGAATAAGGGATTTAGTGTAAGGTACTAAACCTTACAGAGTCATGAAAGGAGAAGAGGGAACTGAAGGTTGGAAGGATCAGGAAACAAATCACTAATTTCTGCCTGAAGTACTTTCTTGAGTGAATTAGTCAAAGTCTTCAGAGAAATCTGAGAAGCCAAGAAAACCCTGTCCTAAAAGAAAGCTATGAAGGGAACTTCCTAAACATTTGAGAGAAAACTATTGTTTCTGTACAACTTCTGCCTCTGTTTCTGTCTGGGCCACTGTTAGTTATCAGGTTGTCAGCAGTTGGGCAGAAGAGCTGGACACCAAGTTAAGGAGAACAGGAACAAGCTGGAACCCACCAGGTACCTCTGCATCTCTCTGCCATCTACATGACCACAAAAAAATGGTATTTAGTGGGTAAGACTATAAGCTTACCTTCATTTCTCAGGTTCCCCACAAGTTGCCCTTTGGGCCAGCTACAACCAGGAAAGGGAGTTAAGGTAATGTTGACCCTTATTTAACCAAGTGGCCAAAAGGAAAATATCATATACATGAGTAGATGTTATAACTAGATGAGGATTTCAGGAATAGGGGAAACAGAAGCTAGAGGCAGAGAGATCAGTATGCTGTATTCAAATTTAATTAATTATTTCATACAAGGTAAACCCTTGATTATATTTAACTTTGATCAAAACTGAATATCATAAGCATAGATAATAAAAGGAAAATATACTTGTCATTTCTGATTTTTTTAATGGACACCTAATATTAAGTAAAAGAATAATTCAAGAGTTAAAAAATGGTAACTGAGAAAGCTAGCAGTTCAGACCTGTATTAGGCATATTTCATAGATGTTAAAGTGATCATGAATTCACACTCAGAATCTCTGACAGGCACACAGATTTTCCTTCCTCCAGACAATTTCCTTTCTGTTTGGGGCGATGAAACAATTCACAGATTCACATTCTTGCACAGAATTCTTATGGTGGAACAAATTCTTATGTTATGTGACTTATGCAGTTAGGATCTTCAGAAAGGGGAAAGTTCGAGATAAAATTGAATGATAAGTATTTATTTGATAGTAAGTTTAATTGATTAAATGGTCAACTTTTTTCATCTTTTAATTTTTTTCTTCTCTCTTCCCTTTCTCTGTCTCTGTCTGTCTCTCTAGATTACCATTTGACTACTGTTTCTAGGACCTACAATGACTTAAGCAATTTTTATTAAAATATGTATTTGATTATTTATTATATATGAGGAGGTGAGACTGTAAAAACATCACCTTTGTACCTTCATGACAAATATTGAGCAAGAAGTGACAGAAACCAGCCCTTGAAAGAAAACTAAATAAATAAACTACTACCCCATAAAATCAGGGCTTTTATGCAAACCAGAAGATACTGTATCATTTGGATTTTATCCAGTCTTGATGAAAATATCAGTGAGAAACCTCAATACCATATATTTTGTCTCATTTAATCACTGAAGTTGAACCAAAAGAAAATCAATAAAACATCATGAAAAAGTAGTTAGTATGCAATTTTACATTTAAATTGTTAATACAGCAGTATCAGGATAAGATCTCCTCTTTTTCTCTTTTCAGGAAGTATAAAAATGAGGTAATTGCATTTTATAGACCTCATGAATATTTCCCAAATCACAGGAGAGTTATTATGAGTAAAGCTATTTGCTCATATTTCTTATTTTTTGATGAAGTGAAATTATCCCTTTTTCTTTCTGCTTTTGTTCCACAGATCTGCAAACAACTACTATGAGCATCTATACCACATTTTTTCGGTAATGTGGTGAATGCTGAAAGGGTCTAATACAGTCAATGAGCTATTTCCTATTTAATAATATTAAGAAGAGAAGGCTTCTATGCAACTCCTCAGACTCTTTACTGTTAATTGATCTCTATTTTCAGTTTATATCGTGCTTCTTAAGGAAAAGACATATGACACAGATAATACCTAGCAGATATCAAAATATTTTTAAAACAGATGAATAGAAAAGTTACACCCACAACGGGCCACAATCTCCCAACAAAATATGACATAAACTCCTTCTTTTTCATGTAAACCTTTAGAGTGTTTTTCAGTATGGGTTCATGGTGAATTCAATCTCTGCTCAAATATTATTGATAATATTTAATAAGATAATGCAAGTAAATTTCAGGTATAAATCAGATTTGCAATAAATGTACACTATTAAAATAATATTGCTATAGTTTTATGTAGAACTTCTTTAATATTATTTTATTCTTCATGTAGTTAATGTACATAATTATCACCAGACACATAGTCTCTTGACACCTTCAGTCAATTCACATTTGCCTAAACATTTCAATTTAATTTAAGAAATATGTAATGAGTGCTTACTTTGTGCCATGCACTTTTCTAAGTGCTTGGGAAAAATCAGTGAATGAAACAAAAAAAAATCTCTGGTCTTACATTCTGAATGTACTTTAATGTTTCCATCTAGGTTTTTTTTTACCTCAAATTCAACATAATTAAAATCACGTTAAGTAAAGGTGTCATCTTGAGTAAATGTGTTACTATTTTTGCCTTTCCTATTTTTGCAAACACTACAAGCATCTGAACTGAATTTCGAATCTATTCTATACCTTCTTTTGCAATTTCCAATTCTGTCAATTCATCATTTTTCCATTCCATCTTAGTAAATGATGTTTCCTTTTCCACTTACCCATTTCTTTATTTCAGCCATTAATTTATTGAATGAACATGTTTTAAATATTTATATTCATTAGATATCATGCCTGAATTATAACAATAATTTCCTAATGCATTTCCTTATCTTCACAACATTTTCTAATCTATGCTAGACATTATTGCAAGATAAGTTTTAAACTAGGTTCATTAACATCAATTTTCTTTCCATCAACTATCAATGACACCCATGTGCCAGCAGGATGAAGTTCATATTTGTTAATTGATAGCAATATCTTGACATTTTCTTGACCCAATCCCTGTTTTAACTTTAGTTTCTTATTTATTTACAGGACACTTTATCCCAATAGGATGGTCTCTTTTACCAGTTCTCAAGTATGCCTTTTTATTTTTCTCCTGTGTATGTTCTTCTAACGTAAAGATATTTTCTCCACTTCTCTTTGTATCCAGAGCTGATCAATCACTCAAAACAAAGCTTAAATCACACCTCCTCCATGAAGTCTTTTGTTTTTTTGGATAAATTATACCTAGACAATTTTTTAACATCTTTATTGGAGTATAATTTCTTTACAATGGTGTGTTACTCTCTGCTGTATAACAAAGTGAATCAGCTATACATATACATACATGTCTTCCCATTTCTTGTCCCACTTTATCTCCCTCTCACGCTCCCTATCCCACCGCTCTAGGTGGACACAAAGCAACGAGCTGATCTCCCAGGGCAATGTAGCTGCTTCCCACTAGCTATCTATTTTAAATTTGATAGTGTATATATGTCCATGCTACACTCTCACTTCCTCCCACCTTACTCTTCCTCCTCCCTGTGTCCTCAAGTCCATTATCTACATCTGCGTATTTATTCCAGTCCTGTCCCTAAGTTCTTCAGAAGCATTTTTTTCTTTCTTTATAGATTCCATATATATGTATTAGCATATGGTATTTGTTTTTCTCTTTCTGACTTACTTCACTCTGTGTGACAACCTCTAGGTCCATCCACCTCACTGTAAATAACTCAATTTCGTTTCTTTTTATGGCTGAGTAATATTCAATTGTATATATGTGCCACGTCTTCTTAATCCATTCGTCTGTCGATGGACACTTAGGTTGCTTCAATGTCCTGGCTATTGGAAATATTGCTGCAATGAACATTGAGGTACATGACGCTTTTTGAATTATGGTTTTCTCAGGGTATATGTCCATTAGTGGGACTACTGGTAGTTCTATTTTTAGTTTTTAAGGAACCTCCATATTGTTCTCCATAGTAGCTGTATCAATTTATATTCCCACCAACAGTGCAAGCGGGTGCCCTTTTCTCCACATCCCCTCCAGGATTTATTGTTTGCAGATTTTTTGAGAATGGCCATTCTGACCGTTATGAGGAGATACCTCATTGTAGTTTTGATTTGCATTTCTCTAATGATTAGTGATGTGGAACATCCTTTCAGGTGTTTCTTTCGACCTGTATATCTTCGTTGGAGAAATGTCTATTTAGGTCTTCTGCCCATTTTTGGATTGGGTTGTTGTTTTTTTGATATTGAGCTGCACGAGCTGCTTGTATATTTTGGAGATTAATCTTTCTCAGTTGCTTCATTTGCAAATATTTTCTCCCATTCTGAGGGTTGTCTTTTCATCTTGTTTATGGTTTCCTTTGCTGTGTAAAAGCTTTTAAGTTTCATTAGGTCTCATTTCTTTATTTAGGAGGTGGATCAAAAAGGATCTTGCTGTGATTTATCTCATAGAATGTTCTATGTTTTCCTCTAAGAGTTTTATAGTGTCTGGCCTTACATTTAGGTGTTTAATCAATTTTGAGTTTTTTTTGTGTATGGTGTTAGGGAGTGTTCCAATTTCATTCTTTTACATGTAGCTGTCCATTTTTCTCAGCACTACTCACTGAAGAGGCTCTCTTTTCTCCATTGTACATTCTTGTCTCCTTTATCAAAGATAACATAACAATATGTGTGTGGGTTTACCTCTGGGTTTCTATCCTGTTCCATTGATCTATATTTCTCTTTTTGTGTACCATACTGCTTTGATTATTGTAGCATTGTTATATAGTCTGAAGTCAGGGAGGCTGATTCCTCCAGCTCTGCTTTTCTTTCTCAAGATTGCTTTGGCTATTTGAGGTCTTTGGTGTTTCCATACAAATTGTGAAATATTTTGTTTTAGTTCTGTGAAAAATGTCATTGGTAGTTTGATAGGGATTGCATTGAATCTTTAGATTGCTTTGGGTAGTATAGTCATTTTCACAATGTTGATACTTCCAACCCAAGAACATGGTATATCTTTCCATCTGTTGTGTCATCTTTAATTTCTTTCATCAGTGTCTTATAGTTTTCTGCATACAGGTCTTTTATATCCTTAGGTAGGTTTATTCCTAGGTATTTTATTATATTTGTTGCAATGGTAAATGGGAGTGTTTCCTTAATTTCTCTTTCAGATTTTTCATCATTAGTGTATAGGAATGCAAGAGATTTCTGTGCATTAATTTTGTATCCTACTACTTCACCAAATTCATTCATTAACTCTTGTAGTTTTCAGGTAGCATCTTTAGTATTCTCCATGTATAGAATCATGTGATCTGCAAACAGTGAGAGTTTTACTTCTCGTTTTCTGATTTGGGTTCCTTTTATTTCTTTTTCTTCTCTGATTGCTGTGGCTATGATACTTCCAACCCAAGAACATGGTATATCTTTCCATCTGTTGTGTCATCTTTAATTTCTTTCATCAGTGTCTTATAGTTTTCTGCATACAGGTCTTTTATATCCTTAGGTAGGTTTATTCCTAGGTATTTTATTATATTTGTTGCAATGGTAAATGGGAGTGTTTCCTTAATTTCTCTTTCAGATTTTTCATCATTAGTGTATAGGAATGCAAGAGATTTCTGTGCATTAATTTTGTATCCTACTACTTCACCAAATTCATTCATTAACTCTTGTAGTTTTCAGGTAGCATCTTTAGTATTCTCCATGTATAGAATCATGTGATCTGCAAACAGTGAGAGTTTTACTTCTCGTTTTCTGATTTGGGTTCCTTTTATTTCTTTTTCTTCTCTGATTGCTGTGGCTAAAACTTCCATAACAATGTTGAATAATAGTGGTGAGAGTAGGCAACCTTGTTCCTGATCTTAGTGGAAATGGTTTCAGTTTTTCACCATTGAGAACGATGTTGGCTCTGGGTTTGTCATATATGGCCTTTATTATGTTGAGGTAAGTTCCCTCTATGCCTACTTTCTGCAGGGTTTTTATCATAAATGGGTGTTGAATTTTGTCAAAAGCTTTCTCTGCATCTATTGAAATGATATCATAAATGGGTTTTGAATTTTGTCAAAAGCTTTTTCTGCATCTACTGAGATGATCATATGGTTTTTAGTCTTCAATTTATTATATGGTGTATCACATTGACTGATTTGCATATATTAAAGAATCCTTGCATTCCTGGCATAAACCCCACTTAATCATGTTGTATGATCCCTTTAATGTGCTGTTGGATTCTGTTTGCTAGTATTTTGTTGAGGATTTTTACATCTATGTTCATCAGTGATATCGGCCTGTAATGTTCTTTTTTTGAGACATCTTTGTCCGGTTTTGGTATCAGGGTGATGGTAACCTTGTAGAATGAGTTTGATAGTGTTCATCCCTCTGCTATATTTTGAAAATGTTTGAGAAGGATAGGTGTTAGCTCTTCTGTAAATGTCTGATAGAATTCGCCTGTGAAGCCATCTAGTCCTGGGCTTTTGTTTGTTGGAAGATTTTTAATCACAGTTTCAAATTCAGTGCTTGTGGTTGGTCTGTTTGCATTTTCTGTTTCTTACTGGTTCAGTCTTGGAAGGTTGTGCTTTTCTAAGAATTGGTCCATTTCTTCTAGGTTGCCATTTTATTGGCATATAGTTGCTTGTAGCAATCTCTCATGATCGTTTGTATTTCTGCCATGTCAGTTGTTACTTCTTCTTTTTCATTTCTAATTCTATTGATTTGAGTATTCTCCCTTTTTTTCTTGATGAGTCTAGCTAATGGTGTATCAATTTTATCTTCTCAAAGAACCAGCTTTTAGTTTCATTGATCTTTGCTCTTGTTTCCTTCATTTCTTTTTCATTTATTTCTGATCAGAGTTTGAGAAGGATAGGTGTTAGCTCTTCTGTAAATGTCTGATAGAACTCGCCTGTGAAGCCATCTAGTCCTGGGCTTTTGTTTGTTGGAAGATTTTTAATCACAGTTTCAAATTCAGTGCTTGTGGTTGGTCTGTTTGCATTTTCTGTTTCTTACTGGTTCAGTCTTGGAAGGTTGTGCTTTTCTAAGAATTGGTCCATTTCTTCTAGGTTGCCATTTTATTGGCATATAGTTGCTTGTAGCAATCTCTCATGATCGTTTGTATTTCTGCCATGTCAGTTGTTACTTCTTCTTTTTCATTTCTAATTCTATTGATTTGAGTATTCTCCCTTTTTTTCTTGATGAGTCTAGCTAATGGTGTATCAATTTTATCTTCTCAAAGAACCAGCTTTTAGTTTCATTGATCTTTGCTCTTGTTTCCTTCATTTCTTTTTCATTTATTTCTGATCAGATCTTTATTATTTCTTTCCTTACACTAACTTTGGGATTTTTTTGTTCTTCTTTTTCTAACAGCTTTATGGGTAAGGTTAGGTTGTTTATTTGAAATGTTTCTTGTTTCTTGATGAAGGATTGTATTGCTATAAACTTCCCTCTTAGAACTGCTTTTGCTGCATCCCATAGGTTTTGGGTCATTGTGCTTTCATTGTCATTTGTTTCTAGGTATTTTTTGATTTCCTCTTTGATTTCTTCAGTGATCTCTTCATTATGCATTAGTGTATTGTTTAGCCTCCATGTGTTTGTATTTTTTACAGATTTTTTTCCTCTAATTGATACCTTGTCTCAGTGTTGTGGTTGGAAAAGATACTTGATACGATTTCAATTTTCTTAAATTTCCCAAGGCTTGATTTGTGACCGAAAGTATAGTCTATTCTGGAGAATGTTCCATGAGCACTTGAGAAGAAAGTGTATTCTGTTGTTATTGGATGGAATGTCCGGTGCTCCTGTGTTGGGTGCTTAAATATTTACAATTTTTTATCTTCTTCTTGGTTTGATCCCTTGATCATTATGTAGTGTCCTTCTTTGTCTATTGTAATAGTCTTTAGTTTAAAATCTATGTTGTCTGAAATGAGAATTGCTACTCCAGCTTTCTTTTCATTTCCAATTGCATGGAATATCTTTTTCCATCACTTTCAGTCTTTATGTGTCCCTAGGTCACAAGTGGGCCTCTTGTAGATAGCATATATACGGGTCTTGTTGTTTTATCCATTCAGCCAGTATATGTTTTTTGGTTGGAGCATTTAATCCATTTACATTTAAGTTGATTATCCATATGTGTGTTCCTATTACCATTTTCTTAATTGTTTTGGGTTTGTTATTGTAGCTTTTTTCCTTTTTGTGTTTCCTGCTTAGAGAAGTTCCTTTAGCATTTTTTGTAAACCTGGTTTGGTGGTGCTGAATTCTCTTACCTTTTGCTTGTCTGTAAAGGTTTTAATTTCTCTGTCAAATCTGAATGAGATCCTTGTGGGTAGAGTAATCTTGGTTGTAGGTTTTTCCCTTTCATCACTTTAAATATGTCCTCCCACTCCCTTCTGGCTTGCAAAGTTTCTTCTGAAAGATCAGCTTTTAACCTTATGGGGATTCCCTTGTATCTTATTTGTTGCTTTCCCCTTTCTATTTTTAATATTTTTTCTTTGTATTTAATTTTTGATAGTTTGATAATATGTGTTTTGGCATGTTCCTCCTTGGATTTATCCTGTATGGGACTCTTTGTGCTTCCTGGACTTGATTGACTATTTCCTTTCCCATATTAGAGAAGTTTTCAACTATAATGTCTTCAAATATTTTCTCAGTCCCTTTTTTTCCCCTTCTTCTCTGGGACCCCTGTAATTCAAATTTTGGTGCATTTAATGTTGTCCCAGAGGTCTCTGGGACTGTCCTCAATTCTTTAAGTTTCTTCTGAAAGATCAGCTTTTAACCTTATGGGGATTCCCTTGTATCTTATTTGTTGCTTTCCCCTTTCTATTTTTAATATTTTTTCTTTGTATTTAATTTTTGATAGTTTGAATCTTCCAGCTCACTTATCTGTCCCTCTGCTTCAGTTATTCTGCTATTGATTCCTTCTAGAGAATATTTAATTTCATTTATTGTGTTGTTCATCATTGTTTGTTTGCCCTTTAGTTCTTCTAAGTCCTTGTTAGACGTTTCTTGTATTTTCTCCATTCTATTTCCAAGATTTTGGATCATCTTTACTATCATTACTCTGAATTCTTTTTCAGGTAGACTGCCTTTTTCCTCTTCATTTGTTTGTTCTGGTGGGTTTTTACCTTGCTCCTTCAACTGCTGTGTATTTCTCTGTCTTCTCATTTTTCTTAACTTACTGTGTTTGGGGTCTCCTTTCATAGGCTGCCAGTCGTAGTTCCCGGAATTTTTTGTGTCTGACCCCAGTGAGTAAGGTTGGTTCAATGGGTTGTGTAGGCTTCCTGGTGGAGGGGACTTGTGCCTGTGTTCTGGTGGATGAGTCTGGATTTTGTCTTTCCGGTGGGCAATACCATGTCCAGTGTTGTGTTTTGTGGTGTCTGTGTAATTATTATTATCTTTGGAAGCTTCTCTTCTAACAGGTGCGTTTGTGTTCCTGTCTTGCTAGTTGTTTGGCATAGGGTTCCAGCAATGTAGCTTGCTGGTTGTTTAGTGGAGCTGGGTCATAGTGTTGAAATGGAGATCTCTGGGAGAGCTTTTGCATTTGATATTACATGGGGCCAGCAGGTCTCTGGTGGACCAATGTCCTGAACTTGGCTCTCCCAACTCAGAGTCTCAGGCCTGACACCCAGGTGGAGCACCAAGACCCTGTCATCCACTCAGCTCAGAAGAAAACGGAGGAAAAAAAAGAAAGAAAGAAAAAAATAAAATAATTTTGAAATATTATTAAAAATAAAAAAAGTTTTTAAAAATAAAGAAGAGAGCAACCAAACCAAAAAAACAAACTCACCAATGATAACAAATGCTAAAAACTACACTATGAAAAACAAAACAACAACAACAAAAAACGGACAGACAGAACCCTAGGACAAATGGTAAAAGCAAAGCTGTACAGATAAATCCGCACAAAGAAGCATACACATACACACTTACAAAAAGAGAATAAGGAAAAAATATATATAGATTAAAAAAAGGAAGAGAGAAACCAAATCAATAAACAAATCTACCAATGATAATAAGCTCTAAATACTAAACTAAAATAAATATAAAACTAGAAACAAATTTGATGCAGAAAGCAAATCCCAAGTCTACAGTTGCTCCCAAAGTCCACTGCCTCAATTTTGGGGTGATTCATTGTCTATTCAGGTATTCCACAGAGGCAGGTTTCATCAAGTTTATTGTGAAGATTTAATCCACTGCTCCTGAGGCTGCTGGGGGAAATTTCTCTTTCTCTTTTTGTTTGCACAGCTCCTGGGGTTTAGCTTTGGATTTGGCCCCGCCTCTGTGTGTAGGTTGCCTGAGGGCATCTGTTCTTCGCCCAGACAAGACAGGGTTAAAATAGCAGTTGTTTAAGGGGCTCTGGCTCACTCAAGCTGTGGGGAGGGAGGCATACGGAATGTGGGGCCAGCCTGTGGCAGCAGAAGAAGACATGACATTGCAACAGCCTGAGGTGCACCATTTGTTTTTCCGGGGAAATTGTCCCTGGATCACGAGACCGTGTCAGTGGTGGGCTGCACCAACTCCTAGGACAGGAGGTGTGGATAGTGACCTGTTCTTGCACAGAAGATTCTAGTGGCTGCAGCAGCAGCCTTAGCATCTCATGCCTGTCCCTGTTGTCCGCTGTGGTAGCCATGGCTCGCACATGTCTCTGGAGCTTGTTTAGGCAGTGCTCTGAATCTCCTCTCCTTGTGCACCCCAAAACAATGGTCTCTTGCCTCTTAGGCAGTTCCAGACTTTTTCCTGGACTTCCCCACAGCTAGCTGTGGTGCACTAGCTCCCTTCAGGCTGTGTTCATGCAGCCAACCTCAGTCCTCTCCCTGGGATCTGACCTCTGAAGCCTGAGCCTCAGATCTCAGCCCCCACCCCCCTGATGGGTGAGCAGGCAAGCATCTCAGGCTGGTGAGTGCTGGTCAGCACTGATCTTCTGTGCAGGAGTCTCTCCACTTTGCCCTCTGCACTCCCATTTCTGTGCTCTCTTCCGTGGCTCCAAAGCTTCTCCCCCCACCCACCCCCTCTCTCCGCCAGTGAAGGGGCTTCCTAGTGTCTGGAAACTTTTCCTCCTTCACAGCTCCCTCCTGGAGGTGCGCGTCCTGTCTTTATTCTTTTGTCTCTGTTTTTCCTTTTTTCTTTTGCCCTACCCAGGTAGGTGGGGAGTTTCTTGCCTTTTGGGAAGTCTGAGTTCTTCTGCCAGCATTCAGTAGGTGTTCTGTGGGAGTTGTTCCACATGTAGATGTATTTTGGATGTATTTATTGGGAGGAAGGTGATCTCCACTTCTTACTCCTCCACCATCCTGATGGTCCCCCCTTCATGAAGTCTTTCCTGACCATTTCAACACAGTCTAAGTGAATTTCTTACATTTCAATATCACTTAGCACCTTTGTTTTATACTTAATCTTATACTGCATGGATTTTTATCTGTAATTTTGTCTCTCACTGTTATGCACACCTAAAAGATGACCATTATTACTATCAATTCATACTGCACCTTATTCCTAAATGAGTTTGATTCACAATGATTGTAGGTGAGATGACAATGAAGATGAATACAATTTTTAGATGAGAAATTTGGCATCTCATGTAAATATATGTTGAAAAAAGGAGATAAAGATAAATGTGTGTATTTGAACAGAACATGCCATAAATTTGACTACAAAATCCAAGTAGCCAAGAGAAAGAGACTTTTATGATAGGTTCTATGATTCACAGTGTGTTAATATAACTGAAATAATGCTCAGAATCACAACTCTATTATTGAAAGGAGAGAAAAAAAAATATTCCTATGCATCTTTATAGAGAGTTCAGTATGTAATGATGTGAATAATATCCTTAGTCATTTAAAATACAGAAATTAGTTACTTAGAAATTTTTTTTTAATTGCTTTTCTCACAAAAATAATGAGGCCTGGTCAAAACATATCTCAGTAAATACTATCATATTGGGATACAACTGAATCTGTTTCATATATTAAGCTATTATACAGCATATGCAGTCCTAATAATAATTTTAGGATATGTACAGGTTATAATGGAATATATATTGCTCATAATTCTATAATTTAAGGGATTTTCTATTTGAGATCAATTTACATCCTACATGCTGTTGGTAGAATTTAACCATATGTACAATGTGACTGTACTTTAATCTAAAAAAGGAACTCTTAATTAGAGAGGAAATTCTGTGAGTGAAATGCTGTTGTGCAATGACTATATTTTAAAATTTCAATAAATAGAAATCTAAATTGAATTAAATTTTAAACTTTATTAAAGTTATAATTTTTGAAATAAAGTTTGAGTGATGTGATAAGAACAATACTTTATATCTAAAAGACTAAATAAAAACTCTCATAGCATACTAATGCAGCTGAGAATTGGGAAAAAAAGAGATGAAAAATTTAAGCGTAATATATATTGTTTTATTTGTAAAGTTGAGATATAGAGTAGATATAAGCACTTTCAGAGTATAGATAGCTTAAAAAAAAAAGGAAAAAAATGTAAAAGCAATTACTCTTCTCCAGTTGCAGGTTTGGATGGGAAAAATGTGATTAAAGAAAGTTGACCTGTAGGAAAATATAGGAAAAAAGGAAACAGGAAACAAATCTAAAGGAAAAATCAACAACAGAAAACTTAAAGCCAGCTAGGAAATACAAGGGAAAACATTTGGAATGTGTCTTAAAATATATTTTAAGAGATTTAAGAGATTTAACAAAACAAATTGTCTCCAGAAGGTTGAGTATAAATACCATTCAAAGATACAATAAACTAATGAAAAAACTAAGAAAATCCTAGATCAAGATATTAATATACAAATTTAGAATTCATGATAAATAGCATCAAATCATAGAAAAGAAGTAGCTTTTTAATTAAAGGGAACAATTCAATAAAAATACATAAAAATAATGAACTTCTGCAACAAAGAAGCAAAAGGTATATTAAGAAAACCTCATAAAATTATAAGCACAAAATTATAATGTCATTAAACCACTGACTTTTTTTACATCAAAGAGAGAAAATTAGACAATCTTAATGATCCACACACAAGCATATCTTGCAAAACAGAGTCAGGGATGGTATGCTTATTTAAGATAGGTGTTCCAAATATTGGGCAATTTAAAAATAGTTAACTCTAAGTTAATTTTTTCTAAGTTAAATCAGAATGTCCCTCTGTCAAAAGAGGAATGTGAAAAGGGCTATATCAAATGGCCACATGGAAATCACCACATAAAAATGTCCCATACCTAAAAATGTTTAAGCCCATCATATTAAGAGGTAATCTTCCTTGGTTTTTTAGCCTGGTGTTGTATCAGATTTTTCTTTACCCCTGAAATCCTATGTTTTTTACTACAATACGGCTTGTAGGAGACATTAAAATAATTTTTTATTAAAAATTTTGTTTAGATTTTCCTTTATTTTAATAAAGTATTCTTTCATATCTTCAAATGCATTCTCTGATTTACTTGTTAGTTCATTTATGCAGTCACATCTATTACCAATCTAATGGATCAGACTCATCTATCCTCTATGCAAATTATCTTATTTTTCATTAATTTACCTTTTTTTCAGTGTAACCACTGAAGCTATTTTTCCACTTTGTTTTCTGTATTGTTTATCATGAGTTTTGCTGCCAGCAATGTTGATGTATTTGTCTTTTCAGTGAATTCTGAAACCTTTCCAAATCCCCTTTAATATCTTATTTTATAGAATTCATTAAGGTTTCCTTGAGAATGCAGTTATAACAGATTTGTCTTCTTTTTTTAGGGTGTCTCCTTTTCTATCACTAGCGTATTACAGATATTTGCATAGTCTCATATATTTTATTTTTTTCTTGCTCCTATTAACATCTGCAATTTTCACTAAAACTTACTGTTTAGATAGATTCCTCATGGTTCCCCTCTCTGTTTACCTGGGCATGAGTTGAGTCTTCTTTGTACCATAAGGGGGTACTTGAATGTCAATTGTTTCTCAAGAACTGTTCAGCTAATCAATCGTTTGCAGCAAGGGTTAAAGGACTGTATTCAGGGAGAGCAGCTGTTGGGAAAATTTCTCCCTCTGCACATTTTTAAAATCTGTGTTAAAATCTCTGATTATGGGACACCTTTGCTAAATTGAATGTATGCCCATTGTTAGGGAAGTGGCTATCTTTCAGGTATACATTTGTTCATTGTTTTACAGTATGTTAGCCTTTGTAGTGGGAGGTTGAGTTTGGAAATGCTTCATATTTCATGGAATCTCCATTTGGTTTTCCACACTGAAATAAAAGTATACTGTATGGAAAATATAGAGTAATAAGGTTGCAATATGATACCAACTCTGTTAAAGATAATTTATTAAAGTTGGAAAGCAATCCATTAAAAATAATTAACATTAATCACAAAAATGCAACATTCTAAAACAATGGTAATAGGCTGAATTTACAATAGGATGTATCTGTAATAATACAAAACATTTTATAAAGATGAAGTTAGGCTGTGTTCATCACAGTGGGAGTTGGGGAGAATAAAAAAGGCTTATTTTTAAGAGACCGGGCTTATCCATTCTTATTAAAAGTCTAGTGGAGCTGGTGTCAAGTGAAGGGTTCCTTGTTTTTGCATCTCTGGTGAGAGCCAAGTGCCACAGGAATAAAATTTCTTCTTAACTCCCCCAGCCTTTGCCTTCTCAGGCTAAACTTTTAACATGGTCCTGCCTTTTACAAGTCATAGTAGACTGTAGCAATCAAAATACTGATGCTCTCGTGTGATCCATGGCTATTTGCTCAATAATTCTATCAATCGTGGATTGTTTAATGTATATGCTGGCAATACTATCATCTGCATAGTGTCAGTTATTTTGGTCTGAAGTAGCTTAGTCATAACTTTATGATATGGCTGTTGGTTATATAGGAGATTTTCTTTTCCTTGAAGATACTCCTATTATCAGTATGTTAAGGCAGCTAATAATTAGTACTGTCATTTCTGACAATATATGATAAAATATTGTCCCCTGAATATAAGTTGAATAATGTATAATGAGTGGATTAATGAATAACAATGGCTGTCTTTTCCTACTTACAATAGAGTAAGTCCCCTGCATACGAACTTTCAAGTTGCGAACTTTCAAAGATGCGAACGTGCATTCGCATGTCCAATCATGTAAGTTAGTTCACGTGTCTGATATGCATTGTCACATGCATGTATCCTCTACAAGTAGTTGTGCTTTTGTGTATTTTACAGTAGTGTATAGAGTACGTAGTATGGCATCTTTATTTCAAACACAGGATGTCCAGAAGCAGGCATAAAAGCAGCGGTGATATAGCTGGTACTGCTGAGAAGCACCAAGAGATAACAATGGAAATAAAAGTGAAAATAACTGAGAGAGTGGAGCGAAGTGAAAAGTTGGTAGATGTCTCTCGTTCTTATAACATTGAACTCCTTTCTGTGCAACACGAGGAGCTTACTACTGAAGACCTGTTGGAATTGGAGGCCCAGAGAAAAGACGAAGAGAGACAAGAGGAAGAAGAAGTAACTGAAGAAATGAAGAAATTCACTATGCAGGAAATGGCAAGGGGATTTTCTTTATTTGAGGATGCACTGTTAGGGTTTTGAGGCACAGGAGCTGAACATAGAACAGTGCATGAAGGTTGCAGCAGCCATTCAGAATGCAATCCAGTGCTAC
>NC_041214.2:110090903-110101731 GCF_002837175.3 Physeter macrocephalus | reverse complement strand
ACAGCTCCCTCCCAGAGGTGCAGGTCCCATCCCTATTCTTTTGTGTCTGTTTTTCCTTTTTTCTTTTGCCCTACCCAGGTAGGTGGGGAGTTTCTTGCCTTTTGGGAAGTCTGAGTTCTTCTGCCAGCATTCAGTAGGTGTTCTGTGGGAGTTGTTCCACATGTAGATGTATTTTGGATGTATTTATTGGGAGGAAGGTGATCTCCACTTCTTACTCCTCCACCATCCTGATGGTCCCCCCTTCATGAAGTCTTTCCTGACCATTTCAACACAGTCTAAGTGAATTTCTTACATTTCAATATCACTTAGCACCTTTGTTTTATACTTAATCTTATACTGCATGGATTTTTATCTGTAATTTTGTCTCTCACTGTTATGCACACCTAAAAGATGACCATTATTACTATCAATTCATACTGCACCTTATTCCTAAATGAGTTTGATTCACAATGATTGTAGGTGAGATGACAATGAAGATGAATACAATTTTTAGATGAGAAATTTGGCATCTCATGTAAATATATGTTGAAAAAAGGAGATAAAGATAAATGTGTGTATTTGAACAGAACATGCCATAAATTTGACTACAAAATCCAAGTAGCCAAGAGAAAGAGACTTTTATGATAGGTTCTATGATTCACAGTGTGTTAATATAACTGAAATAATGCTCAGAATCACAACTCTATTATTGAAAGGAGAGAAAAAAAAATATTCCTATGCATCTTTATAGAGAGTTCAGTATGTAATGATGTGAATAATATCCTTAGTCATTTAAAATACAGAAATTAGTTACTTAGAAATTTTTTTTTAATTGCTTTTCTCACAAAAATAATGAGGCCTGGTCAAAACATATCTCAGTAAATACTATCATATTGGGATACAACTGAATCTGTTTCATATATGAAGCTATTATACAGCATATGCAGTCCTAATAATAATTTTAGGATATGTACAGGTTATAATGGAATATATATTGCTCATAATTCTATAATTTAAGGGATTTTCTATTTGAGATCAATTTACATCCTACATGCTGTTGGTAGAATTTAACCATATGTACAATGTGACTGTACTTTAATCTAAAAAAGGAACTCTTAATTAGAGAGGAAATTCTGTGAGTGAAATGCTGTTGTGCAATGACTATATTTTAAAATTTCAATAAATAGAAATCTAAATTGAATTAAATTTTAAACTTTATTAAAGTTATAATTTTTGAAATAAAGTTTGAGTGATGTGATAAGAACAATACTTTATATCTAAAAGACTAAATAAAAACTCTCATAGCATACTAATGCAGCTGAGAATTGGGAAAAAAAGAGATGAAAAATTTAAGCGTAATATATATTGTTTTATTTGTAAAGTTGAGATATAGAGTAGATATAAGCACTTTCAGAGTATAGATAGCTTAAAAAAAAAAGGAAAAAAATGTAAAAGCAATTACTCTTCTCCAGTTGCAGGTTTGGATGGGAAAAATGTGATTAAAGAAAGTTGACCTGTAGGAAAATATAGGAAAAAAGGAAACAGGAAACAAATCTAAAGGAAAAATCAACAACAGAAAACTTAAAGCCAGCTAGGAAATACAAGGGAAAACATTTGGAATGTGTCTTAAAATATATTTTAAGAGATTTAAGAGATTTAACAAAACAAATTGTCTCCAGAAGGTTGAGTATAAATACCATTCAAAGATACAATAAACTAATGAAAAAACTAAGAAAATCCTAGATCAAGATATTAATATACAAATTTAGAATTCATGATAAATAGCATCAAATCATAGAAAAGAAGTAGCTTTTTAATTAAAGGGAACAATTCAATAAAAATACATAAAAATAATGAACTTCTGCAACAAAGAAGCAAAAGGTATATTAAGAAAACCTCATAAAATTATAAGCACAAAATTATAATGTCATTAAACCACTGACTTTTTTTACATCAAAGAGAGAAAATTAGACAATCTTAATGATCCACACACAAGCATATCTTGCAAAACAGAGTCAGGGATGGTATGCTTATTTAAGATAGGTGTTCCAAATATTGGGCAATTTAAAAATAGTTAACTCTAAGTTAATTTTTTCTAAGTTAAATCAGAATGTCCCTCTGTCAAAAGAGGAATGTGAAAAGGGCTATATCAAATGGCCACATGGAAATCACCACATAAAAATGTCCCATACCTAAAAATGTTTAAGCCCATCATATTAAGAGGTAATCTTCCTTGGTTTTTTAGCCTGGTGTTGTATCAGATTTTTCTTTACCCCTGAAATCCTATGTTTTTTACTACAATACAGCTTGTAGGAGACTTTAAAATAATTTTTTATTAAAAATTTTGTTTAGATTTTCCTTTATTTTAATAAAGTATTCTTTCATATCTTCAAATGCATTCTCTGATTTACTTGTTAGTTCATTTATGCAGTCACATCTATTACCAATCTAATGGATCAGACTCATCTATCCTCTATGCAAATTATCTTATTTTTCATTAATTTACCTTTTTTTCAGTGTAACCACTGAAGCTATTTTTCCACTTTGTTTTCTGTATTGTTTATCATGAGTTTTGCTGCCAGCAATGTTGATGTATTTGTCTTTTCAGTGAATTCTGAAACCTTTCCAAATCCCCTTTAATATCTTATTTTATAGAATTCATTAAGGTTTCCTTGAGAATGCAGTTATAACAGATTTGTCTTCTTTTTTTAGGGTGTCTCCTTTTCTATCACTAGCGTATTACAGATATTTGCATAGTCTCATATATTTTATTTTTTTCTTGCTCCTATTAACATCTGCAATTTTCACTAAAACTTACTGTTTAGATAGATTCCTCATGGTTCCCCTCTCTGTTTACCTGGGCATGAGTTGAGTCTTCTTTGTACCATAAGGGGGTACTTGAATGTCAATTGTTTCTCAAGAACTGTTCAGCTAATCAATCGTTTGCAGCAAGGGTTAAAGGACTGTATTCAGGGAGAGCAGCTGTTGGGAAAATTTCTCTCTCTGCACATTTTTAAAATCTGTGTTAAAATCTCTGATTATGGGACACCTTTGCTAAATTGAATGTATGCCCATTGTTAGGGAAGTGGCTATCTTTCAGGTATACATTTGTTCATTGTTTTACAGTATGTTAGCCTTTTTAGTGGGTGGTTGAGTTTGGAAATGCTTCATATTTCATGGAATTTCCATTTGGTTTTCCACACTGAAATAAAAGTATACTGTATGGAAAATATAGAGTAATAAGGTTGCAATATGATACCAACTCTGTTAAAGATAATTTATTAAAGTTGGAAAGCAATCCATTAAAAACAATTAACATTAATCACAAAAATGCAACATTCTAAAACAATGGTAATAGGCTGAATTTACAATAGGATGTATCTGTAATAATACAAAACATTTTAAAAAGATGAAGTTAGGCTGTGTTCATCACAGTGGGAGTTGGGGAGAATAAAAAAGGCTTATTTTTAAGAGACCGGGCTTATCCATTCTTATTAAAAGTCTAGTGGAGCTGGTGTCAAGTGAAGGGTTCCTTGCTTTTGCATCTCTGGTGAGAGCCAAGTGCCACAGGAATAAAATTTCTTCTTAACTCCCCCAGCCTTTGCCTTCTCAGGCTAAACTTTTAACATGGTCCTGCCTTTTACAAGTCATAGTAGACTGTAGCAATCAAAATACTGATGCTCTCGTGTGATCCATGGCTATTTGCTCAATAATTCTATCAATCGTGGATTGTTTAATGTATATGCTGGCAATACTGTCATCTGCATAGTGTCAGTTATTTTGGTCTGAAGTAGCTTAGTCATAACTTTATGATATGGCTGTTGGTTATATAGGAGATTTTCTTTTCCTTGAAGATACTCCTATTATCAGTATGTTAAGGCAGCTAATAATTAGTACTGTCATTTCTGACAATATATGATAAAATATTGTCCCCTGAATATAAGTTGAATAATGTATAATGAGTGGATTAATGAATAACAATGGCTGTCTTTTCCTACTTACAATAGAGTAAGTCCCCTGCATACGAACTTTCAAGTTGCGAACTTTCAAAGATGAGAACGTGCATTCGCATGTCCAATCATGTAAGTTAGTTCACGTGTCTGATATGCATTGTCACATGCATGTATCCTCTACAAGTAGTTGTGCTTTTGTGTATTTTACAGTAGTGTATAGAGTACGTAGTATGGCATCTTTATTTCAAACACAGGATGTCCAGAAGCAGGCATAAAAGCAGCGGTGATATAGCTGGTACTGCTGAGAAGCACCAAGAGATAACAATGGAAATAAAAGTGAAAATAACTGAGAGAGTGGAGCGAAGTGAAAAGTTGGTAGATGTCTCTCGTTCTTATAACATTGAACTCCTTTCTGTGCAACACGAGGAGCTTACTACTGAAGACCTGTTGGAATTGGAGGCCCAGAGAAAAGACGAAGAGAGACAAGAGGAAGAAGAAGTAACTGAAGAAATGAAGAAATTCACTATGCAGGAAATGGCAAGGGGATTTTCTTTATTTGAGGATGCACTGTTAGGGTTTTGAGGCACAGGAGCTGAACATAGAACAGTGCATGAAGGTTGCAGCAGCCATTCAGAATGCAATCCAGTGCTACTGTGTCATCTATGATGAGAAAAAAAGACCTACTACCCATTTATCACTGGATCATTGTTTCAAGAGGGTAGATAGAATTGAATCCTGCAAGGAACCAGAACCTGTGCCATCAACGTCAGGCACGAGTGAAATTGCAGCTTGCCCTCCGTTTCCTATTGCTGACAATCCTTCAGCTCTACCATCTCCCACCTCCTCTCCCTCCTCCAGTCAGTAACTCTTCTTGCCTGTTCACTCAATACCAGCCCATGTATGCCAGCTGTTGTGCTGTACTACTGTACTTTTCAAGGTACTGTACTGTAAGACTAAAAATGTTTTATTTTTTGTGTTTGTTTTTATGTATTATTTGTGTGAAAAGTTTTATAAACCTATTACAGTGCAGTACTTTATAGCCAACTGAGTTAGTTGGGTACCTAGGCTGACTTTGCTGGACTTTTGAACAAACTGGACTTACGAACATGTTCTTGGAATGGAACTCTTTTGAATGTAGGGGACTTACTATATAAGGCTGTCCAATTAAACAACAGAAGCATAAATGCATAAAAACAATAAAAATTACTTTGAATTCATCTTTATAAAATTTTATTAAAAGAAAAACGAACCTGTGTTTTATTTTATGGGGTGAGACAATTCTACACCTGTGTGGATGTTAGCTCTTCATTCACTTGTGAGTTGATGTCTTATGGGTATAGATCCAGGAAGCCTGCAAAATAGGATTCCTGCCCCCCAGATGGGGAAATAGACAGTTGGAGAGAGCAGTGCAGATCTAAAGAATAAAGCTAAAGGATCATAAGTTAGGCAAACCTAATACTAATACATGTTTTTAACTCAAGCCTGCCAGGTGAAACAGACATCCAAAAATGACTCCAGAGGAGAAAACTTAAACTTACTAATAACAGTGGAAGAAATTGGAAAAGCTATGAAAGAAAGAGAAAGAGAAAGGAAGGAGGGAAGGGGAAGGGAAAGAGGAAGGAAAGGAAGGTCCAGATTGTTTTACAGTGGTTTTACAAGCAGCCTGACTCCAAGGCACTTGGCATCGCTCAGTAGAGCATGTAACTACTTTCATAATATAGCTGTTTTAGGAACTGCCAAACTTAGAAATATTTCCCCTCTCTGAGTCAGGCCTAATATTAATCCTTAAACTGTAGTGAGGTAAAAAGTTTCAGAATATCAGGGGACAATTTTTAACGTCCTTTTATTCCTCATCCTATAGAGTACTAAGCAGCATTTGGCTCAGTTGGTCAGTAGAAGATATGGACGATTTTGACCTCTGCCATAGCCAAGTTGTATGGCTGTTTAGGTGGGGAGAAATGTGTTCTGACCCCTTTAATCATCTCCATCGGGGAAAACTTGTAGGACTGCAATGGTATCTGATCATAAACGTTTTCAATCGAGGGCAAGTTTACCTTCTCTAACAGAATCATAGATAGCAAGTCAGCGTGATCTCCAAACAAGGAGACTTTGGGAAGAGATTCTACTGATTGTACATTTCCTGCTTTCTTCTGGAATAGGGTCATGGATATCTTACTATAGTACCTTTAAGAAACAAGAGGCGTTTTAAAACATCTCCTTCTCGAGAAAGAAAAAAATATATAATGTCACAGTGTCAGAGGGCCTTGGGATTTTCCCAAGGGTCTCCCATAACACTGACACTGGCCTCCTCCTCAATCCCTATTGCCTTCTCCATTTCCTCTCTATATGATGCTCCTGCAGGACGTACACTCACCAATTCCTACAAATGTAGCATGGTCTTCTCTGTGTCTTAGTCTTTTTTTAAAAATAAATTTATTTGTTTATTTTTGACTGTGTTGGGTCTTCGTTGCTGCACGTGGGCTTTCTCTAGTTGCGAGCGGGGGCTACTCTTCATTGTGGTGTGTGGGCTTCTCATTGCGGTGGCTTCTCTTGTTGCAGAGCATGGGCTCTAGGTGCACAGGCTTCAGTAGTTGTGGCACGTGGGCTCAGTAGTTGTGGCTCGCGGGCTCTAGAGTGCAGGCTCTGTAGTTGTGGTGCACAGGCTTTGTTGCTCTGTGGAATGTGGGATGTTCCCGGACCAGGGCTCGAACCCGTGTCCCCTGCATTGGCAGGTGGATTCTTAACCACTGCGCCAACCAGGGAAGCTCACTGTGTCTAAGTCTTGAGCTAACAATTGTTGCTTCCTTATCCACATTGTCAATCTTCTAAACCCACCTCAGAAGTCATATCTTCTGGGAAGCCTGCTCTGCCATTCCTTCCAGACAGCTAGTTAAACAAGCCCCTCTCTGTGGTACCATTGTGTCTTGTACTATTTCTGTGATTACACTTTTCACTGTAGTATAATTATTTGCCTGTCTTATATTGTTTCATGGGCAGGATCTTTGTAGTACTTACTTCTGTTATCTCTAACATCTAGCTGAATGTAGAAAGGATTATGGGTATTCAGTAATTTAGTTAAATTTAATTAAATATCTTAGCACCTGCTGGTACATAAGCAGGAAAGATAGAAAAGAATTCCCAAAACAGGTCAATGATAGTTTTGTTGTTGTTGTAATATTTGAGCATGTCATACATTAATTTGAAGGAAACTAATACAAAAGCATTTATTTTTATTAGGCAAGTATTACATAGGAAGGAAAAATAAAAGATGACTGTTTGTTAAGCCTACTCTGACTATAGTTTTTACCATATTTCAGGTGTGGTATGAGGTACCTGACATGCTGATCCCATTGAATTTTCAGTATAATCTTGCCAGAGAAATGGTATGGGGCTCAACTTATAAAGGTAGAAACAGCATCAGAGAAAGATGTGTTCAAGGTTACTTTGGAACTTTGTCAAACCTGTCACTATTTGCCTTTTATCCTCCTGTTTAGGGCTTTGTTGTGTTCATGTCATAATTTTGAAAGCAAAAATTTGTATAGATTAGGACAAGTTTAACTTGGAATATATACTTCAAAAAATATATATAACATGATTATGAATTTTAAAATTTTGGATAAGCTAATTTTAGCTTTTATCTATATGTGTATACTTGGATAAAATAGGATCATATAATATATCTTGTGACATGTGCTTTTTACATAACAATATATTGTGAATATATATCCATGTCAATAAGATATATTCTACTGCTTCATTATTAAAATTTTTGGATCCCTTTATTCAGTGTATCCCCTACCACCAAACATTTAATTTTTATTTGCTATTAAAAACATTATAATAACAACCTTAATGGTTCATGCTTTGTGTACATATTGTGCAAATAATCATTTCTTTCTTTGGGCTACATTCCTAAAAGGAGAATTGTGGTTTTGGTGTACTCTAAAACTTTCATATTCTATATTACATATCTGTGGCTGCTATGGATCATAAATTCCTCAAGGAATGATGCTTTCTTAATCCTTTCTCTATCTCAGCTATGCATTTGTTTTTAAAATGATTACATTTGTCTTCAGTATCTTTTGTCCTAGATATTTAGCAGCTTATAGAAAAATGCATGGGTAGCAAAAAAATTAAGGAGCTTAGTTTTATTTCAGAAACGGTATTAAGTAGATATTTGGTTTTTTGTCATAGAGCTGTTCATCTGGCCTAGCTTTGTTTTTGTTTTTGTTTTTCCATTGAAGTCTTTAAATGTGATTTTTCCTGTTGAAGAATAAAATTCAGTTTAAAAAAAAGCAAAGAGGAAAACAAAATAGAGTGAACACTTTTCACTCACCAAAAGAGTTACATGTGTTCAGTGGATGGTTATGGAATGTATCAATTAGTAAACCAATTGATCACTGAATGAAACAGGAGAATATCTGTTCCTATCTTTCCATTCTCTGGATGCTTTCCTGTTCTCCTCCTGCTTTAGAATGTGTCAAAGACCAATTGGAAGGTGGGAAGAATTCCAGGGGAAGATCTCATGAGTTACCTCAGGCTAGTGTCTTGACACTGGTGAAATCTTTACTGTTGGAAGCCGTCTGGTTTTGTGATTTACCGAGTCTTGACAAAGTGGAGACTCCCTGAAGTTATCTTTATCAGCAACAGCTTTTGAAAAATAATATTAAGTTTCAGCAGTTAAGTTCTAAAATGCTTGACTTCTTTCTCAGCTTGAACTTCTTGCCCCCTCCTCCATCATATCTTTTAAAACAAATTTCCTGTCAGGTTAGTGTTTACTTTATATTCACTTTTAACAAGTATATAGGCCTGTGACTAATCCAGAGAGAATTATAACGCCAATCCTATTGACAAAATCGAAATACTGAAATGGAAAAGCATACATTTCCTCTCTCTTTCCCAATAATATTAACCTGTCACTTCAGGGCTGTATCAAAATTCCCGTGGCTTCTTTTCTGAAATCAAATTTTCCCAAAGCCCTGAGAAATCACATTTTCATAAGCAACTTAGTCAGGGTACATCCACAAGGCCCTGGAGTGAGATTACCACTTTGCCCCCCATTAAAAACTTCTCTTATGTGATATTAAGAACTTTGAAAACTGACTTGTGCTTCCCTACTAAACTCATCCTCAGGATTTAGGGGGGATTCTTAATTAGCTTCTTATGCTCTACTTAATGTGCTAACCGGTTGAGTTTCCATTTCAAAGGCAACTTGATGGGAATGTGCATGTTTCTCTTTTAAAAAATACAACACTCATAACGGCACAATAATTTTGCATGAAATTCAGCATCATGTTTCCATGATGCTGAGTTTCATGCAAACATCATCTCACAACAAATGTGAGAGCTATAAACACGAAGATTAATTTGCAGTAGAGGAAGAAAGCCATTTGCACCTTGTTACATAATTTTAATTTTAATAGGCAGACAACTACAATAGTCACATGCTGGAAGGAAACATTGACTGAAAAGAGCCAAAGAAGATATTACCAGGTAATTACCATATGATTTTAAATGCACATTCCATTGTTTATATACAGTGCTTTTTTTTTTAATCAGTACATCATAGAACATTCAGAGGTTAGAGCAGAAATGCAATATCAAATGCAAAGTAAAATTATAAATCTCTGGATAATGAACTTTTTCTTTTCCACTATACAGCAGTTAGGCAAGGAAAACAGCCCTTGATGATCAAGACAAATGCAATGTCACTACATATTACATCAAATGCAAAAATACAAATGTTTTACATAATATCGTACCTTGCAGAGTTGTGTACCATGCATGAAAAAGCTCTGAGATGGAGGGCCTGAGAAGCAGAAAGAATGAAGGCAACACATCAGAGAGACAAGAGAGAGAAATGCACAGTAAAAGCATTTTAGAGCTTGTGATTAACAAGGGCATCAATAAATATCTGAAAGTCAATGTAAGACCATTTAAAAAGGTTTTAAGTGCTCCTGGCAATTGGTGGACCAATTACCAACAAAAATCTTCTGAACACACAGGAAGAGTTCTGTTGCCTAAACAAACCTAAAAGCAAACTAAAAATGAATGTCCTTGGTTTCCTGTGGTGAGTTCTGCCTAATGCATCAGGAGAAACATGCAGCTACCTGCCACATTATATGAACAATACGTGCATACGTGCACACACCCTCCATATATCACGTTTAATCATAATGGAATTCTAGATGCCTAAACCTGGATCTCCAAAGAAGCAGTGGATAAAAAAACAACTTTTGTTTTACCAGAAAGGCCTCTGCAGATAAATGATGTGAGAACTTTGACTAAAAATACCTGTTGATTGATTTGCATATATTGAAGAATCCTTGCATTCCTGGGATAAACCCCACTTGATCATGGTGTAAGATCCTTTTAATGTGCTGTGGATTTTGTCTGATAGTATTTTTTTGAGAAGTTTTGCATCTATGTTCATCAGTGATATTAGCCTGTACTTTTCTTTTTTTGTGACATCTTTGTCTGGTTTTGGTATCAGGATGATGATGGCCTCATAGAATGAGTTTGGGAGTGTTCCTCCCTCTCCTATATTTTGGAAGAGTTTGAGAAGGATAGGTGTGTTTCATAGAATTCGCCTGTGGAGAAAAGGGAACCCTCTTGCACTGTTGGTGGGAATGTAAATTGATACAGCCGCTATGGAGAACAGTATGGAGGTTCCTTAAAATACTAAAAATAGAACTACCATATGACCCAACAGTCCCACTACTGGGCATATACCCTGAGAAAACAATAATTCAAAAAGAGTCATGTACCACAATGTTCATTGCAACACTATTTACAACAGTCAGGATATGGAAGCAACCTAAATGTCCATCAACAGATGAATGGGTAAAGAAGATGTGGCACATATATACAATGGAATATTACTCAGCCATAAAAAG
>NC_041214.2:110081061-110090841 GCF_002837175.3 Physeter macrocephalus | reverse complement strand
CTGGGATGAAGTGAGAGAGTAGCATTGACATATATACACTACCAAATGTAAACTAGATAGCTAGTGGGAAGTAGCTGCATCGCATGGGGAGAACAGCTTGGTGCTTTGTGACCACCTAGAGGGGTGGGATAGGGAGGGTGGGAGGGAAATGCAAGAGGGAGGGGATATGGGGATATATGTATGCATATAGCTGATCCACTCTGTTATACAGCAGAAACTAACACAACATTATAAAGCAATTATACTCCAATAAAGATGTTAAAAAAAAGAAAAACACCTGTTGAAGACAGAATTGATTTTTAACTTATTTTAGGAAGTGAGCAGCAGATAGCACATAAGGAGAGTATTTCAGTCTTAGTTTGAATGTTTCACCTTACTTTAATACGTGTTTATATTAATTGTGTGCATATTATATACATATATATAACTCCACTTACCATGGTACAGTAGGGTCTATATATTATAATTGATATTAATTTAAATATCATGTCATACAGTAATATATAGAAGAAAAATAGGTAACAACAGTTTTAAAATACCCTTTTATTCAACAACTCAACAAAAAATAGTTTTATATTTGGACAACAAAAAATAGATTGCCCAAATCACACGCATGTTTAGATACTTATGTGGGAAAAGAAGAAAGATTAAGAGTACAAATATCAAATAACCTGTGAGGATTTGTATAATTTTCAGGGTCTATGTTAAACAAATTTATTTTTATCTCTACTTTTGGGGGATTTAATATGGTTTTTACTTTTTTGGTCAATAAATGGATGGTGTTTTATATAGTGTAAGTCATATTCTCTTGTCAGCTATAAGGAGGGTAAAGAAAAATGTGCACTTCAAAACAATGCTTTGAATAAAAAAACAACTTTGAACATATGTAAACAGTAGGGGTATTTTTTGTTTGTTTAGTTTTGTTGTGTTTTTTTTTGTGGTACGCAGGCCTCTCATTGTTGTGGCCTCTCCCGTTGCGGAGCACAGGCTCCGGACGCGCAGGCTCAGCGGCCACAGCTCACGGGCCCAGCCACTCCGTGGCATGTGGGATCCTCCTGGCCCGGGACACGAACCTGTGTCCCCTGCATCGCAGGGCAGACTCTCAACCACTGCACCACCAGGGAAGCCCCGAGAAGGGTTTTTTTTAACCACTGTGTTTTATGAAAGTATTTTAAAGAGATGTTAGTTTTTTCATTTTTGCTTAGTTTTACTAAAAGTTTATCAAATATAAATTTGTTTTAAGTGCTGTCACTTTTTATGCAGACCTGTTTTTCTCAACTATCCTTTCCATAAGTACATACCATGTTTACACTGTCTTCAGTCACATGAAATCCATGTTGCTTCAGAGTTCCACACCATTGAAGAGTAACCTCTGAATAACCTGCATCTTTGAGTAGTGTGAAGTGTACAATGCACCTTTCTCTCTGAGTGTTTTTGAAAGCATCTGAAACAAGAGTGTTTGTATTTTCTACCCTGGGTTTGATTGTTGTGTCAGGCTTGTGAATGATGTGTCTTCAAAGAGATATTTTTTAAAAGCAGAATGCATGCTTACTTACCAAGGGTGTGCTTAAAATGAAACAGTAGCTTTGGCCTATCCCATGCCACATAATATTGCAAATCTATTCCAGAATAAAGGTGAAAGTTGCACTGAGAGGACTTAAAACTATTCTAGTGTATTATTTTACTATTAAATGATGACTTTTCTTTAGACTCCACCCTCTCCTGCTGTTAAGATGAACTACCATCATGCTATCTATTTTACTTGTTTCTCTATTCTCTGTACAGGAATATTTAGTTATAATTATAATACTTTGCTTTATGCAAGAAAAAAAAAGAAAGTAAAAACAAACTAATATTCAGTCTCATAATCTTTTCCCAAAAGACTAAGAGGTAAAAGGTAAAATTTTGCAAAGGATTTTCAAAAAGACATGCGTTTTGTTTAAATAGCATATTAATCCTATAGATAAAAACCGTGTGAGAGGAGAAAGGTAGAATCTATCATTTGTGGTCAGGGAAGTCTTCCTGAAACTGGTGGCCTTTGTTCTAGGCCTTGCTTTTATAAAGTTTGAACAATAGCAAAGCTGTAAGTACACTTACACCTTACACAGGGTGTAGTTTTCTCTTTATTCATGCCCAACTCTGTTCCCTGAATCTCTAGAACCAAATAGGTAGCTATGATGGTTAATCTTTTGTGTCAGCTTGACGGGGCCACAAGTGCCCAGATATTTGGTCAAACATTATTCTGGGTGTTTCTGTGAGGATGTTTTTGGGTGAGATTAACACTTAAATTGGTGGCTTGAGTAAAGATTGCCTTCCCTAATGTGGGCAAGTCTCATCTAATCGGTTGAAGGCCTGAATAGAACAAAAAGGCTGCCCTCCTCTGACTAAGAGAGAATCTTTTCTGCCTGCTATCTTCAAACTGGGACACAGGCTTTTTCCTGCTTTCAAGCTAAACTGAAACATTGGCTCTTTCTGGGTACTGAGTCTGTGGCCTTTAGACTGGAACTATATTGTCAGTTCTCCTGGTTCCCAGGCCTTCGAACTCAGATTGGAGCTACAGCATCAGCATTCTTGTGTTTCTAGATTACTGATTTACTCTGCAGATCTTGGGACTTGTCAGTCTCTTAATTATGTGAGCTAATTCCTTATAATAAATCACTTTATATATACATACATGCTATTGGTCCTATTTTCTCTAGAAAGACCTAATACAATAGCCAAGCTATTTCACTTCATCCTTATTATCTTCCATACCTGAAGACTTCGTATAGGCCAGTTAACCTCTGATATGCAGTGAGGAAGGTAGTTACAGCAGGATGTCAAATTCCTTCCTTCCAAATCTCCGATTTGATTGTTCAGTCTTTTATCCTTTTTTCAAGGATCTATGTGTAGAAAGAGGAAATACTGTTCGTATTTTGCTATTCCTTTGTGTATGTGTAAAAGATTCTTAGTTCCATTATGAATCTATATAATAATCTTATGCATACATTCATTATACAATGTTTTGAACATCTGCTATGTTCTAGGAATCCAATACACAGGTAAACAAAACAAAACAATGTGGCAGTTTCTAGGGACAACATGTTTATTGAGAAACAATATAAAAGGTAAAGGCTTAGTGTGATTAATCAACAATTGAAAGCTAAAGATGAAACCCAGACAGCTTCTTTAGTATCAAGAACTGTGAGGAGTCTGAGGTTTTGCCCTAATGGTTTGTTTTCTTTTAACTTTATATTGGAGTATAGTTGATTAAAAAGTTGTGTTAGTTTCAGGTGTTTTACAAAGTGACTCAATTATACATGTGCATGTATCTATTCTTTTTCAAATTCTTTTCCCATTTAGGTTATTATGGAATATTGAGCAGAGTTCTCTGTGCTATACAGTAGATCCTTGTTGGTTATCTATTTTAAGTATAGTAGTCTGTATATGTCAATCCCAAACTCCTAATTTATCTATTCCCCAACCTTTCCCCTTGGTAACCATAAGTTTGTTTTCTGTGAGTCTGTTTCTATTTTGTAAATAAGTGCATTTGTATCATTTTTCCTTTTAGATTCTGCATATAGGTGATATCATATGATGATTGTCTTTCTCTGTATGACTTCACTTTGTATGATAATCTCCAGGTCCATTCACGTTGCTGCAAATGCCATTATTTCATTTTCAATGGCTTGGTTACATTCCATTGTGTGTGTGGGTGTGTATATATATATATATATATATATATATATACACCACATTTTCTTTACCCATTCATCTGTCGATGGACATTTAGGTTGCTTCTGTGTCATGGCTATTGTTAACAGTGCTGCAATGCACATTGGGGTGCATGTATCCTTTCAAACCATGGTTTTCACTGGATATATGCACAGGAGTGGGATTGCTGGATCATATGGTAGCTCTATTTTTTAGTTCTTTAAGGAAACTCCATAGTGTTCTCGATAATGGCTGCACCAACTTACATTCCCACCAACAGTGTAAGAGGGTTCCATTTTCTCCACACCCTCTCCAGCATTTATTGTTTGTAGATTTTTTGATGACAGGCATTCTGACTGGTGTGAGGTGATATCTCATTGTGGTTTGATTTGCATTTATCTAATAATTAGTGATGTTGATCAGGTTTTCATGTGCCTTCTGGCCATCTGTATGTCTTCTTTGGAGAAATGTTTATTTAGGTCTTCTGCCCACTTCTTGATTGGGTTGTTTTTTTGATATTGAGCTGCATGAGCTGTTTATATATTTGGAAGATTAATCCTTGGTTGGTTGCATCATTTGCAAACATTTTGTGCTATTCTGTGGGCTGTCTTTTCATTTTGTTTATGGTTTCTTTTGTTATGCAAAAGCTTGTGAGTTTAATTAGGTCACATTTGTTTATTTTGTTTTTATTTCCATTACTCTAGAAGACAAATTAAAAAAGATCTTGCTGTGATTTATGTCAAAGTGTGTTCTGCCTATGTTTTCCTCTAGGAGTTTTATAGTATCCAGTCTTACATTTAGGTGTTTAATTCATTGTGAGTTTATTTTTTTATGTGGTGTTAGGGAATGTTCTAATTTCATTCTTTTACATGTAGCTGTCCAGTTTTCCCAGCACCGTTTATTGAAAAGACTGTCTTTTCTCCTTTGTCATAAATTAATTGACCATAGGTGTGTGGGCTTATTTCTGGGCTTTCTATCCTGTTCCATTGATCTATATTTCTGTTTTTGTGCCAGTCCCACACTGTTTTGATGACTGTAGCTTTGAAGTACAATCTGAAATCAGGGAGCCTGATTCCTCCAGCTTTGTTTTTCTTTCTCAGGATTGCTTTGGCTGTTCAGAGTCTTGTGTTTCCATACAAATTGTAAAATTTTCTGTTCTAGTTCTGTGAAAATTGCCATTGGTAATTTGATAGGGATTGCATTGAATCTGTAGATTGCCTTAGGTGGTATAGTCATTTTGACAATATTGATTCTTCCAATCCAAGAACATGGTATACTTTTCCATCTGTTTGTGGCATCTTCAATTTCTTTCATCAGTATTTTATGGTTTTCAGAGTACAGGTGTTTGCCTCCTTAGGTAGTTTTATTCCTAGGTATTTTAATTCTTTTGATGCGATGGTAAATGGGATTGTTTATTTACTTTCTCTTTCAGATCTTTCCTTGTTAGTGTATAGAAATGCAACAGATTTCTGTGTATTAATTTTATGTCTTGCAACTTTAACTGAATTCATTGATGAGCTCTAATAGTTTTCTGGTAGTGTTTTTAGGATTTTCTATGTATAACATCATGTCACCTGCAAACAGTGATATTTTACTTCTTCTTTTCCATTTTGGATTCCCTTTATTACTTTTTCTTCTCAGATTACCATGGCTAGGACTTCCAAAACTATGTTGAATAAAAAGTGGCAAGAGTGGACATCCTTGTTTTGTTCCTGATCGTAGAGGAAATGTTTTCAGCTTTTCAATTTTGAGTTTGATGCTAGTTGTAAGTTTGTCACTTATGGCCTTTATTGTGTTGAGGTATGTTTCCTCTGTGCCCACTTTCTGGAAAGATTTTATCATAAATGGGTGTTTAATTTTATTGAAAGCTTTTTCTGCTTCTATTGAAATGATCATATGGTGTTTATTCTTCAGTTTGTTAATGTGGTGTATCACATTGATTGATTTGCGTATATTGAAAAATCCTTGCATCCCTGGGATAAATACCACTTGATCATGGTGTATGAGCCTTTTAATGTCTTATTGGATTCAGTTTGCTAGTATTTTGTTGAGGATTTTTGTGTCTGTGTTCATCACTGATATTGGCCTGTAATTTTCTTTTTTTGTAGTATCTTTGTCTGGTTTTGGTATCAGGGTGATGGTGGCCTCATAGAATGAGTTAGGGAGTGTTCCATCATCTGTAATTTTTTAGAATAGTTTCAGGAGGATAGGTGTTAACTCTTCTCTAAATGTTTGATTGACTTCACCTCTGAAGCCATCTGATCCTGGACTTTTGTTTGCTGGGAGTTTTTAAGTCACACTTTCAATTTCATTTCTTGTAATTGGTATGTTCATATTTTCTATTTCTTCCTGATTCAGTCTCAGGAGATTGTACCTTTCTATGAATTTGTCCACTTCTTCTAGGTTTTCCCATTTATTGGCATATGGTTGTTTGTAGTAGTCTCTTATGATCCTTTGAATCCTGTGTGGTGTCTGTTTTAACTTCTTTTTCATTTTTAATTTTATTGATTGTAGCCCTCTCCCTTTTTTTCTTGATGAGTCTGGCTAAAGGTTTATCAATTTTGTCCATATTTTCAAAGGAACAGCTTTTAGTTTCATTGATTTTTTCTTTTGTTTCCTTCATCTATATTTTATTTATTTTTGCTCTGATCTTTATGATTTCTTTCCTTCTACTAACTTCGGATTTTGTTTGTTCTTCTTTCTATAGTTGCTTTAGGAGTAAGGTTAGGTTATTTATTTGAGATTTGTCTTGTTTCTTGGGGTAAGATTGTATTGCTATAAACTTCCCTCTTAAGAATGTTTTTGCTGCATCCCATAGGTTTTGGATTACCATGATTTCATTTTCATTTATCTCTAGGTATTTTTCAATTTCCTCTTTGATTTCTTCAGCAACCCATTTTCTTTTTGGTATCATATTGCCTAGCCTCCACGTTTTTGTGTTTTTTACACTTTTTTCTTGTAGTTGATTTCTAATCTCATAGCATTGTGGTTGGAAAAGATGCTTGATATGATTTAAATGTTCTTAAATTTAATTTGTGATTTAGGCCCAGCATGTGATCAATCCTGGAGAATATTCCATGTGCACTTGAGAAGAATGTGTATTCTGCTGCTTCTGGATGGAATGCTCTATAAATATCAATTAAGTCCATCAGGTCTACTGTGTTAAGGCCTGTGTTTCCTTATTGATTTTCTGTCTGGATGATCTGTCCATTGATGAAAGTGGGGTGTTAAAGTTCCCCACTATTATTATGTTACTGTCAATTTCTCCTTTTATGGCTGTTGGTATTGGCCTCATATATTAAGATGCTCCTATGTTGGGTGCATATATATTTACAGTTGTTATATCTCCTTGGATTGATCCCTTGATCATTATGTAGTATCCTTCTTTGTCTTTTGTAACAGTCTTTATTTTAAAGTCTATTTTGTCTGATATGAATAATGCTACCCCAGCTTTCTTTTGATTTCCATTTGCATGGAATCCCTTTTTCCATCACCTTACTTTCAGTCTGTATGTGTCCCTAGACCTGAAGTGGGTCTCTTGTAGACAGCACATATATGGCTTGTTTTTTTAATCCATTCAGCCAGTCTTTGTCTTTTAGTTGGAGCATTTAATCCATTTACATTAAGGTAATTATAGATATGTATATTTTTATTGTCATTTTGTTAATTGTTTTGGATTTGTTTCTTTCGTTCTTTTTCTCCCCTTACTCTTTTGTTCTCTTCTGTTGTGATTTGATGAATAATTTTAGTGTTTTGTTTGGATTCTTTTTTCTTTTGTGTATCTATTGTGGATTTTTGGTTTGTGTTTCCCACGAGGTTTTGATATAGCAGTTTATATATAAACAAAATTGTTTTAAATTGCTTGTCTTTTAATTTCAAATGCATTTCCAATATCCTGCATTTGTACTCTCTTCACAGTTGCTGGTTTTGATATCATATTTGTGTATGGGTGATTTCCTACCTTTATGGTATGTTTGCCTTTACCAGTGAGCTTTTCCATTTGTAATGTTCTTGTTTCTAGTTGTGGCCTTTTATTTTCCACCTAGAGAAGTTCCTTTACAATTTGTTGCAAAGCTTCTCTTGTTGTGCTAAATTCTCTTAGCTTTTCCTTGTCTGTTAAGCTTTTGATTTTCCCTCAAATCTGAATGAGAGCCTTGCTGGGTAGAGTATTCTTGGTTGTAGGTTTTTCCCTTTCATCACTTTAAATATATCATGCCGCTCCCTTCTGGCCGGCAGTTTCTTCTGAATAATCAAGGGGTGTCAAGTGGTGTGTTTAGTGGGCAGCTGTGGGCTCAGGAAGAGTTAGGCAGCCTGTCTGATGGGTGGGGCTGTGTTCCAACCCTGTTGGTTGTTTGGACTGAGGTGTCCCAGCACTGGAATCTACAAGCTGTTTGTGGGGTGGGACAGGTCTTGATGAGAAAATAGCAGCCTCCAGGAGGGCTCACGCTAATGAGTACTCCCCCAGAACTACCACTTCCAGTGTCTTTGTCCCCACAGTGAGCCACAGCCCTCCCCCACCTCCACAGGAGGCCCTCCAATACTAGCAGGTAGGTCTGGACTAAGTTCTTATGAGGTCACTGCTTTTTTCCCTGGGCCATGGTGCACATGAGACCTTGTATGCACCCTCCAAGAATGAAGTCTCTGTTTCCTCCATTCTTGTGGAATTCCTGTGATCAAATCCCACTGGCCTTCAATACTGGATTCTCTTGGGGCTCTCCTCCCAATGCCAGACCCCCAGACTGGGGAACCTGACATGGGGCTCAGAACTTTCACTCCTGTGGGAGAACTTTTGTGATATAATTCTTTTCCAGCTATACAAACATCACCATAGTCTGGAACAAAGGGTAGACATTAATTTACTGTCAAAACATGCATGTGAGCGACCCATGGAGAATTGTTTGCCAACATTAGTAGCATATAAAGGGAATCTAATCTCTAAAGCCAAAGGGAAGAAACTGCTGAATATCAAGTCTAGGATTACTTACTTACAAGACAGAAGTGTGTTTTCTCAAGTTGGATAAGCCTGTTTTGTCAACATCAATAGCTTAATTGGGAAGGTGTTGGACCCTGAGATATGGGATTGGACTATTGATTGATATACTTGAAAATCTGAATCCTCTGGGCTCACAGACATGACCCACTCCTCTCTCTTAAAGACTGGTGTTCTCTCCTTTCTTAATAATGATGCAGAGGCTTCTAACTTGAAAAGTACCAATATATCCATTTCAAGATATATTCCCACTTCCTCTCCTGACCACTAGATCATTGGTTGGATTAGGTCACTCAATCTAGTCAGGCAAGTTTTTGTCTTGCTTAGAGAGGAAAGTGATAATACCTGAATGAGCCTCAGTATCTAGTCAACATTATAAAAATCACACAGAGTTGGATTAACTGGAAAGACTTGAGACACCACAAGATATACTCACATAATAATGGTAAAATATACAGGATAGCAGGAGAAAGAAAACCCAGGCAAATAACAGAGATCTGAGACTTCCAGCTATACCTGCCTGGGCCCTTTCTCAGTCATATAAGATGGGCATCACCTTCAGATTACGAATTTCCAAGATACACATGAGGTATTTTGGTTTCAGGGGTGCAAAGGCAGCTGATGAGCTCCCTGAGGAGTCATTTATATTCTGTGTATAGCTAAAAAATAGGCCATATAAAATCTAGGTGGTACATTTTATTCCTCTCTTGACCAAGAGTTAGTATCATGGCTCCAGATACTCCTGAGGATAAGCATAGAACTACCATAGATTAGCTGCAAGTTAGGTCTACTCTTACAGAGTTCACCTCTTCCCCGTGACCCCAGGTCAAATATTCTTAATTACAAGTGTTCATCATATTTTTTTAAATAAATTTATTCTTTTTTTTTTTTGGCTGTGTTGGGTCTTCATTTCTGTGCGAGGACTTTCTCTAGTTGCGGAGAGTAGGGGCCACTCTTCATCACGGTGCGCAGGCCTCTCACTGTCGCGGCCTCTCTTGTTGCGGAGCACAGGCTCCAGACGCGCAGGCTCAGTAGCTGTGGCTCACGGGCCCAGTTGCTCCGCGGCATGTGGGGTCTTCCCAGACCAGGGCTCAAAC
>NC_041214.2:110078811-110079963 GCF_002837175.3 Physeter macrocephalus | reverse complement strand
TATCTTTGTCTGGTTTTGGTATCAGGGTGATGGTGGCCTCATAGAATGAGTTAGGGAGTGTTCCATCATCTGTAATTTTTTAGAATAGTTTCAGGAGGATAGGTGTTAACTCTTCTCTAAATGTTTGATTGACTTCACCTCTGAAGCCATCTGATCCTGGACTTTTGTTTGCTGGGAGTTTTTAAGTCACACTTTCAATTTCATTTCTTGTAATTGGTATGTTCATATTTTCTATTTCTTCCTGATTCAGTCTCAGGAGATTGTACCTTTCTAAGAATTTGTCCACTTCTTCTAGGTTTTCCCATTTATTGGCATATGGTTGTTTGTAGTAGTCTCTTATGATCCTTTGAATCCTGTGTGGTGTCTGTTTTAACTTCTTTTTCATTTTTAATTTTATTGATTGTAGCCCTCTCCCTTTTTTTCTTGATGAGTCTGGCTAAAGGTTTATCAATTTTGTCCATATTTTCAAAGGAACAGCTTTTAGTTTCATTGATTTTTTCTTTTGTTTCCTTCATCTATATTTTATTTATTTTTGCTCTGATCTTTATGATTTCTTTCCTTCTACTAACTTCGGATTTTGTTTGTTCTTCTTTCTATAGTTGCTTTAGGAGTAAGGTTAGGTTATTTATTTGAGATTTGTCTTGTTTCTTGGGGTAAGATTGTATTGCTATAAACTTCCCTCTTAAGAATGTTTTTGCTGCATCCCATAGGTTTTGGATTACCATGATTTCATTTTCATTTATCTCTAGGTATTTTTCAATTTCCTCTTTGATTTCTTCAGCAACCCATTTTCTTTTTGGTATCATATTGCCTAGCCTCCACGTTTTTGTGTTTTTTACACTTTTTTCTTGTAGTTGATTTCTAATCTCATAGCATTGTGGTTGGAAAAGATGCTTGATATGATTTAAATGTGCTTAAATTTAATTTGTGATGTAGGCCCAGCATGTGACCAATCCTGGAGAATATTCCATGTGCACTTGAGAAGAATGTGTATTCTGCTGCTTCTGGATGGAATGCTCTATAAATATCAATTAAGCCCATCTGGTCTAATGTGTCATTTAAGACCTCTGTTTCCTTATTGATTTTCTGTCTGGATGATCTGTCCATTGATGTAAGTGGGGTGTTAAAGTCTCCCACTATTATTGTGTTACT
>NC_041214.2:110056792-110077694 GCF_002837175.3 Physeter macrocephalus | reverse complement strand
TGGGAGGATCCCACATGCCGCGGAGCGGCTGGGCCCGTGAGCCATGGCCGCTGAGGCTGCGCGTCCGGAGCCTGTGCTTCGCAACGGGAGAGACCACAACAGAGGGAGGCCCGCATACCACAGAAAAAAAAAAAAAAAAAAAAAAAAGTTTAAAAAATATAACTGTCATATGATCCAGCAACACACTTCTGGGTATATATCCAAAGGAAATGAAATCAATATCTCAAAGAGATATATATACTTCCATGTTCATTGAAGCGTTATTTAAAATAGCCAAGATGTGGAACAACCAAGTGTCTATCAATGGATGAATGGATAAAGAAAATGTGGTATAAATATATTCAATGAAATATTATTCACCCTTAAAAAAGAAGGAAATCTTGCCATTTGTGACAACATGGATGAACCTTGAGGGCATTATGCTAATTGAAATAAGCCAAACAGAGAAAGACAAATACCATACAGATACTTATACCTACATCTGAAAAAAAAAAGTATATATATATATATTCAAATGGATAGAAACAGAGAGTAGAATGATGATTGCCAGGGGTTTGGGGGTGGGGGAAATGGGGAGATGTTAGTCAAAGGGCACAAGCTTTAAGTTATAAGATGCATAAGTTCTGAGGCTCTAATGTACAACATGGTTATTCTAGTTAATAACACTGTATTTTTTACTTGAAATTTGCTGAGAAAGTAGATATTTAAGGTTCTCACCAAAAACAAAGGTAACTATTCGAGGTGACAGATGTGTTAACTTGATTGTGGGAATCATGTCACTATATATATATATATAAAACCATCACAATGTATACTTTAAATATATTACAATGTATTTGTCAGTTATACCTCAATAAAGCTGGGGTTGGGAGAGACTTCTCTGACCCCAAGGCACACTTCCCTTCCCCATCATAACATTTACATCACAGATACCCTTCATTCAATAAATATCTCCTGAGCACCAATTATACATCAGTCAGTACTGAAACTATGGAGGTAGAGCATTAAACAAAACAGACTAAATTGTTAAAACTGCCTAATACTTGTTTGCGATTTTCCATAGGACTTGAAGTTCCAGGATTCCAGAAATACAGTCTTTCCTGCCAGCATCTCAATCTCCAATGCTTAGCACTGGATTTGGCACATAATAAGCTCTTTCTTTTTTCTTTTTTTAAATAAATTTATTTATTTATTTTTTTGCTGTGTTGGGTCTTCATTTCTGTGCGAGGACTTTCTCTAGTTGCGGAGAGTAGGGGCCACTCTTCATCACGGTGCGCAGGCCTCTCACTGTCGCGGCCTCTCTTGTTGCGGAGCACAGGCTCCAGACGCGCAGGCTCAGTAGCTGTGGCTCACGGGCCCAGTTGCTCCGCGGCATGTGGGGTCTTCCCAGACCAGGGCTCAAACCTGTGTCCCCTGCATTGGCAGGCAGATTCTCAACCATTGCACCACCAGGGAAGCCCCATTATTTTTTTATTTTGCATCTTTTACAACATTCTTAAAATCATATGTAAGTATTAGTCAGTAAGATATAGATATGACTTTAAAGCAGAGTTGTGTAAATTATGGCCTACTGACCACATCTGATCCACAGGCATGTTTTTGCATATCCCTGGATATGATATGTATTTTAGTATTTTTAAAGGGTTGTAAAAACAAAAATGTTAAATGACCCCAAAAGTCTAAAATATTTACTTTGTGGCTTTATAAAGAAAAACTTTGCCAACTTTTGGTTTGTCACATTTCAGTCTACCAAATATTTCAACATACATTGTTAATAATCATTCAAAAGGTGGGAACCTCTTCTATCTCCTTTCACTATTGAAATTTGAATTCTGTGAAGGGCATCAACAGATTGTTTGAAAATTTTTAAACTAACATGGTAGATAAGATTAATTTGATTATAACAAACATATATATTAATTATCAAATGCATTCAGATATTGAATTAAAACCCCTAAAGATCTTCTGTAGTTGATAAGCAAGAGAAAGAATTATATTTTATTAGTAATCAATTCATTGCTATGGTTCTTTTATAATTTAAGAATTGGTAGGACAACTAGACCACCTAATCTCTATTAGTTATACATTAAATTTTTAGTAGCTCTCCCTTCCACTTCATTTCCAAACCATTTTAAATTAACTATCTGTACATTTTTACTCAGTTGTTATGATATTTTCCCCATTTCTTTTATGGCCTCCTCTCTTTTGAATGATCCTAATATGTTTCTACTCTTCAATCCTATTTGAGGGAGATGAACTAACAGGTCTGCTATAGCCTTACTTATTACACCCTGCTCTTCTACCAATAGGAGAATCCTACACTTGCACCTGTTGGAGCCCATCAAAGCACCAATCATCACTCAGGTCAATGGCATAGAGTTAGAGGACACTTTATTATCACCAAATGTCCAATCCAAAGTTGATTGCATTCTCAACATTTCAGCAACCTCAGAAGTAATGTGTCATTGATTATCTAACTGAAGCTGGGCAATTCTCCCTTTCAAGGTATGCCTTATGTACCCTCACTTTTATCCAGCTCAACATATTGGGAGTTTATCCACATTTTTGCAAAAGTTGCAACTAATGAGGATCATGAATAGGACAAACATGTCCTTCCATTTTGCAGCATCTAAAGCAAGGAAAATAACTCCCTGTTGCCAAAATATAAAATCCATTTTCACATTGACTTCCCAGAAATCTATTCATATTAGTCTACAAAGTGACTTAAATCTTTGATTAAACAGATTTCAGTTTCATTTGTCTCTTGATTTCTCCCTTCAGCAATATATATAGAATTTTTAGTGATTATTGGTCAGGATGAGGGGGCATTCAGATCAAAACACAAATCTGTGCAACCCTTTTTTGCATCACATCTTTCTTTCCCCATTATGAAGAGTCATCAGCCAAAACTCAGCAGCCCTAGAGGCCTCAGCCTCTTTTTCAGTTATTTTCATTTTCACCAAAGAGGACAAAAGAATTCAAAGTACAAAAGTATTGCCTGAATTCTAATCAGTCTGAATGTCCTCTGTAGTCCTTTGAATTCTTCCCCACACTGTGGTTCTACCTCCAAATTCCATTCTTATTTTTCCTTCCATCACTGGTCTTAGCAACCTCAAATCAAGGGTGGACTTAGAGCCAGCCTGACTCTTCATTACTGTTTACCTCATATTTCGTTCTCCCAAAGAAATCATTAGTTAATATTTAATCATAAAGCTGGGGTTGTTTGAATTATCACAGTATCCCTTGTGAAAAATTGGATAATTGAACGTATCATAAAACTCCACTGGGTATATTCAAATAAACCTTTACTAAAAAAATACCGTTAACCATGAGAAAGAATGCACAGATAAACAGGTTGAAAACTTACAGAGGCAATTTTCAGGGTTCTTTTCCATTTTTTTTTTTTTGAACTTTAAAAGTTTTTTTTTAACTTTACTTTGAATAATTGTAGATTCATATGCATTTGTATTAAATTAAACAGAGAGATTCTGTATACTTTGTTTCTCTAGAGGAAACATATTGAAAAATTATAGAAAAACATCATAACCGGAAATTGACAAGGATACAATTTACCAATCGTATTGAGATGTTCCCAGTTTTACTTGTACTTATTTATGTATATGTTATTTACGTCTACGCAGTTTTATCATGTATAGGTTCATGAATCCACCACCATAGTCAAGATACACTTTCATTAACAAGAGGATTCCCCTGTGTTGCCCTAATATAATCACAACCCCTTTTCTCCTGCCCCTTGACTTCCATAATCTTCTATCCATTTCTATGATATCATGTCAAATGTTACATAAATGAAATCACACAATATGACATATTTTGGGTTTGCTTTTTTCACTCAGTATATATCCTTTGAAATCCATCCAAGTTGCTATGTGAGTCAATAGCTTGATCCTTTTATTGCTAAATAATATTTCATGGTATGGTTTTTGAATACTGAACTAGCCTTGCACATGAGGAATATATCTCCTTTTGTTTTCATATATTGTTGGATTTTATTTGCTAATATTTTGTTGAGGATTTCTGTGTCAAAATTTATGACAGATACTGGTTTGCAGTTTTTTGTTTATTTTTGGTCTGGTTTTGGTATCACAGTAATACTGGCCTCACAAAATTAGTGTGGCAGCATTCCTTCCTGTTCTATATTCTGGAGAAATTGTGTAAAATTGGTATTAAGTCTTCTTTAAGTATTTGATAGAATTCTCCAGGGAAACCATCTGGGCCTAGCGATTTCTTACATGGGAACTTTAAAAAATTCAATAACTTTAATGGCAATAAGACTATTCAGATTATACATTTTGTTTTGGTTAAGTTCGGTAGCATAAGGATCTTGAGGAGTTGATTCATTACTTCTAAATTGTTGAATTTATAAACAAAGTTTAAGTGTTCCCTTATACTTTTAATGGATGCAGGATGTGTAGTGATATACTGTTTCAATCCTGATATTGATGATTTTTGCCTTATTTTTTTATCAGTCTTACTAGAGTTTTAATCATTTCATTGATTTGGGAGGAAAAAAAATAATTTTTGTTTCATTGATTTCCTCTGTTCTTATGTTCTGAATTACATTAATTTCGGCTCCTACTTTTATGAATAATTCTACTTGCTTTGAGTTTATTTTGCACCACTGTTTCAAGTTTCTTGAGGTAGAAATATATATTATTGATTTGAGACATTTCCTTATTTTTTTAAAAATAAACTGTATCTTGTAACAATGGTAGATGTTTGCAAAAATTTTGAGAAGATATTAGAGAGTTTCCATATATTTTATATCCAGTTTCCCCTATTATTAGCATCTCACATTAGGGTGCTACATTTCTTATGCTTAGTGAACCATTACCTAAGGTCCATACTTTATTAGATTTATTTTTGACTTAGTGTCATTTTTGTGTGCCAGGACCTCATTCAGGACACTACATTACATTTATTTATCATGTGGCATTACACTTAACTGGGCAATATCTCAAAAGTCCCATGTTTTTGATGACTTGACAGTTTTGAGGAGTACTGGTCAGTTTTCCAATCAGAATGGCTCTCTCATCAGAATTTGCCTGATGACTGTCTCATGATTAAAGTTTATGGATTTTTAGGAAGAAAAGCATAGAGATAAAATGTCATTTTCATCACATCCTATCAAGTTTACATACTATCAACATACTTATAACTATTGATCTACTGTTAAAACCATCTGGACCTGGTGCTTTTTCAATTTCTTTAATAGATATGGGCCTATTTAGATTATCTATTTTTCCATGTCTGAGTTTTGGTGATTTATGTTTTTCAAAGAATTGGTGCATTTCATCTAATTTATCAATTTTGTGGGCTTAGAGTTGTTCCTATTATTCCTTTACTGTTTATTGTTTATTTATAATGTTCATGCACTCAGTAGTAACAACTTTTCTTCCATTTCTAATATTGGTAATCTGTGTCTTTCCTAGGTTTTTCTTAGTTAATATGGCTGAGGTTCATTTATTTTATTGTTCTTTTCAAAGATTCTGCTTTTGATGTTGATTTTTCCTATTTCCTCATTTTTCAATTGTATTTATTTTCTAATTTTTATAATTTCTTCTGCTTTATTTAAGTGGAAATTTTCTTCTTTCTCTTGTTTCCTAAGGTGGAAACTTTTAGATTACTGATTTTATATCTTCTTTTCTAATATATGCATTTAATACTATAATTTTCCATCTAAGTGCTGCTATCACCGCATCACAAAATACTGATGTTTTGTTATCATTTTACTTAGTTTAAGATATTTTAAATTTTTTCTTAAGACTTCTTTTTTGATCCATTATTTAGAAATATGTTGTTTAATCTCCAACTATTTGAGAGTTTTTAGCTAACTTTCGGGCACTGGCTTCTAATTTAATTCAATTATGGTCTGAAAAAGTACTTTCTATAATTTCTATTTGTTTAGGTGTATGGGGTTTTTTAATTTTTTAAATTGAGGTATAATTGATTAATAATGTGTTAGTTGCAGGTGTACAGAAAAGTGATTCATTTATACACATACATACATCTATTCTTTTTCAGATTCTTTTCCCATATAAGTTATTACAGAGTATTGAACAGAGTTCCCTGTGTTATACAGTGAGTCCTTGATAATTATCTAGTTTATACAGAGTAGTACCTATATGTTAATCCCAAACTCCTAATTTAGCCCTCCCTCCACCTTTCCCCTTTGGTAGTAATAAGTTTGTTTTCTAACTCTGTGAGTCTGTTTCTCTTTGGTAAATAAATTCATTTATATCAATTTTTAGATTCCACATATGTGATAGCATATGATATTTGTCTTTGTTTGGCTTACTTGACATAGCATGATAATCTCTAGGTCTATCCATGTTGCTGCAAATGGCATTATTTCAATCCATTTTATGGCTGAGTAAAATTCCATTGTATAAATGTACCACATCTTCTTTATCTATTCATATGTCAATGGGCATTTACGTTGCTTCCGTGTCTTGGCTATTGTAAATAGTGCTGCTATGATAATTGTGGTGCATGTATCTTTTTAAATTAGAGTTTTCTACAGATTTATGCCCAGGAGTCAGATTGCTGGATCATATGGTAACTCTATTTTTCTTTTTTAAGTATCCTCCAGACTGTTTTCCATAGTAGCTGCATGAACTTACATCCCACCAACAGTATGAGTTCCCTTTCCTCCACACACACTCCAGCATTTACTGTTTGTAGACTTTTTGATGATGGCCATCCTGACCAGTGTGAGGTCATAGCTCAACTGTAGTTTTGATTTGCATTTCTCTAATAATTAGTCACGTTGAACATCTTTTGGTGTGCTTTTTGGCCATCTGTATGTCTTCTCTGGAGAAATGTCTATTTAGATCTTCTGCCCATTGGTTGATTGAGTTGTTTGTTTTTTTGATATTGAGCTACAGGAGGTTTTTGTATACTTTGGAGATTAATCCCTTGTCAGTCACTTCTTTTGAAAATATTTTCTCCCATTCTGCGGGTTGTCTTTTCATTTTGTTTATAGTTTCCTTTGCTGAGCAAAAGCTTGTGAATTTAATTTGGTATCACTTGTTCATTTTTGTTTTTATTTGCATTACACTAGGAGGTGGATCAAAAAAGATGTTGCTTCAATTTATGTCAAAGAGTTTTCTGCCAGTGTTTTCATCTAAAAGATTTATACTATCTGGTCTTACAGTTAGGTCTTTAATCCATTTTGAGTTTATTTTTGCATATCATGTTAGGGAACGTTCTAATTTCACTCCTTTACATGTAGCTGTCCAGTTTTCCCAGCACCACTTATTGAAGAGATTGTCTTTTCTCCATTGTCTATTCTTGACCCCTTTGATGTAGCTTAATTGACCATTAATTAATGTGTGTGGGTATATTTCTGAGCTTTCTATCCTGTTCCCTTTATCTATATTTCTATTTTGGGGCCAGTACCATACTGTTTTGATTACAGTAGCTGTATAGTATATTCTGAAGTCAGGGAGCCTGATTCTTCCAGCTACATTGTTTCCATGCAAATTTTATGACTTTTTGTACCAGATCTGCAAAAAAAAAAAAAAAAAAAAAAATTGGTAATTTGATAGAGATTGCTTTGAATCTGTAGATTACCTTGGGTAGCACTGGCATTTTGACAAAGTTGATACTTCCAGTATAAGAACATGGTGTGTCCTTCCATCTGTTGTGTCACCTATTTCTTTCATCATCGTCTTGTTGTTTTCGGAGTACAGGTACTTTGCATCCTTAAGTAGGTTTATTCTTAGGTATTTTACTATTTTCAATGAGATGGTAAATAAGATTGTTTCCCTAATTTCTCCTTCTGATCTTTCATTGTTAGTGTATAGAAATGCAACAGATTTCTTTGTGTCAATTTTGTATCCTGCAATTTTACCACATTCCTTGATGAGCACTAGAAGTTTTCTGGCTGCATAATTATCATAGTACACATAGAAAATCCTGTCATCTGCAAAGAGTGACAGTGTTACTTGTTTTATATTTAATTTTTTTTTCTTCTCTGATTGCTGTGGCTAGGACTTCCAAAACTGTTGAATAAAGTGGAAAGTGTGGACGTCTTTGTCTTGTTCCTGATCTTAAAGGAAATGCTTTCAGCTTTTCACCATTGAGTATGATGTTTGCTGTGGGATTGTCATATATGGCCTTTACTATGTTGAGGTAGGTTCCCTCTATCCCTACTTTCTGGAAAATTTTATCATAAATTGATGTTGGATTTTTGTCAAAAGATTTTCTGCATCTACTGAGATGATCATAACTTTTTATTCTTTCATTTATCGATGTGGTGTATCACAAAGATTGATTTCAGAGATTGAAATATCCTTGCATCTGTGGGATAAATCCCACTTGGTCATGGTGTATGATCTTTTTAATGTATTGTTGGAGTCAGTTTACTGGTATTTTCTTGAGGATTTTTGTGCTTATATTCATCAGGGATATTGACCTGTAATTTTCTTTTTTAGTGGTATGTTTGTCTGGTTTTGGTATCAGGTTGATTGTGGCCTCAAGCATAAGTTTGGTAGTGTTCCTTCCTCTGAAATTTTTTGGAATAGTTTCAGAAGGATAGGTGTTAACCCATCTATAAATGTTGATTGAATTTGCTTGGGAAGCCATCTGGTCCTGGGCTTTTGGTTGTTGGGAGTTTTTAAATTATTTTCAATTTCATTACTTGTAATTAGTCTGCTCATATTTTCTATTTCTTTCTATTTCTGGTTCAGTCTTCAGAAATTATACCTTTCTAAGAATTTGTTCATTTATTCTAGATAGTCCATTTTATAGGCATAGGGTGTTTGTAGTAGTCTCTTATGATCCTTTGTATTTCTGTGTTGTAACTTCTCCATTTTCATTTCTAATTTATTAAATTGAGCCCTCTTCCTTTTTTTCTTACTGATTCTGGCTGAAGGTTTATTGATTTTGTCTATCTATCTTTTCAAAGAACCAGGTTTTAGTTTCATTGATCTTTTTATTTCTTTTAACAGATTTATTGGAGTATAATTGCTTTAAAATGGTGAGTTAGTTTCTGCTGTATAACAAAGTGAATAAGCTATACATATACATATATCCCCATATCTCCTCCCTCTTGCATCTCCCTCTCACCCTCCCCATCCCACCCCTCTAGGTGGACACAAAACACCAAGCAGATCACCCTGTGCTATGCAGCTGCTTCTCACTACCTTTCTATTTTACATTTGGTATTGTATATATGTCAATGCCACTCTCTCAATTCAACCCAGCTTACCTTCACCCTCCCTGTGTCCTCAAGTCCAAACTCTACATCAACATCTTTATTCCTGTCCTGCCCCTAGGTTATTCAGAGCCTTTTTAAAAATTTTTTTGATACCATATATATGTGTTAGCATACATTATTTGTTTTGCTCTTTCTGACTTACTGCACTCTGTATGACAGTCTCTAGGTCCATCCACCTCACTACAAATATCTCAGTTTGGTTTCGTTTTATGGCTGAGTAATATTCCACTGTATATATGTACCACAACTTCTTTATCCATTCATCTGTCGATGGACACTTAGGTTCCTTCCATGTGCTGGCTATTGTAAATAGTGCTGCAATGAACATGTTGGTACATGACACTTTTTGAATTATGGTTTTCTCAGGGTCATGCCCAGTAGTGGGATTGCTGGGTCATATGGTAGTTCTATTTTTAGTTTTTTAAGGAACCTCCATACTGTTCTCCATAGTGGCTGTATCAATTTACATTCCCACCAACAGTGCAAGAATGTTCCCTTTTTTCCACACACTCTCCAGCATTTATTGTTTGTAGATTTTTGAGGATGGCCATTCTGACTGGTGTGACGTGATACCTCATTGTAGTTTTGATTTTCATTTCTCTAATGATTAATGATGTTGAGCATCCTTTCCTGTGTTTCTTGGCAATCTGTATATCTTCTTTGGAGAAATGTCTATTTAGGTCTTCTGCCCATTTTTGGATTGGGTTGTTTCTTTGATATTGAGCTGCATGAGCTGCTTCTAAATTTTGGAGATTAATCCTTTGTCAGTTACTTCATTTGCAAATATTTCCTCCCATTCTGAAGGTTGTCTTTTCATCTTGTTATGGTTTCCTTTGCTGTTCAAAAGCTTTTAAGTTTCATTAGGTACCATTTTTTAATTTTTGTTTTTCCATTTCTCTAGGAGGTGGGTCAAAAACGATATTGATGAGATTTACGTCATGGAGTGTTCTACCTATATGTTTCTCTAAGAGTTTTAGAGTGTCTGGCCTTAAATTTAGGTGTTTAATCCATTTTGAGTTTTTGTGTATGGTGTGAGGGAGTGTTCTAATTTCCTTCTTTTACATGTAGCTGTCCAGTTTTCCCAGCACCACTTATTGAAGAGGCTGACTTTTCTCCATTGTATATTCTTGCCACCTGCATCAAAGATAAGGTGACGATATGTGCCTGGGCTTATATCTGGGCTTTCTATCCTGTTCCACTGAACTGTATTTCTGTTTTTGTGCCAGTACCTTCTCTTGACTACTGTGGCTTTGTAGTATAGTTTGAAGTCTGGAGCCTGATTGCTCCAGCTCTGTTTTTCTTTCTCAAAATTGCTTTGCTATTCGGGGTCCTTTGTGTTTCCATACAAATTGTGAAAATTTTTGTTCTAGTTCTGTGAGAAATGCCATTGGTAGTTTGATAGCGATTGCATTGAATCTGTAGATTGCTTTGGGTAGTATAGTCATTTTCACAATGTTGATTCTTCCAACACAAGAACATGGTATATTTTTCCATTTGTTTGTATCATAGGTGTTTCTTCTTTCTTGAGGTATGATAGTATTGCTATAAATTTCCATCTTAGAACTGCTTTTGCTGCATCCCATAGGTTTTGCATCATTGTGTTTTCATTGTCATTTGTTTATAGGTATTTTTTATTTCCTCTTTGATTCTTCAGTGATATCTTGGTTATTTAGTAGTGTATTGTTTAGCCTCCATGTGCTTGTTCTTTTATAACTTTATTCCTGTAATTGATATCTAGTCTCATAGCACTATGGTCTGAAAAGATATTTGACATGATTTTAATTTTCTTAAATTTACCAAGGCTTGATTTGTGACCCAAGATATGATCTATCCTGGAGAATATTCCATGAGAACTTGAGAAGAAAGTGTATTCTGTTGTTTTTGGATGGAATGTCCTATCAATTAAGTCCATCTTGTTTGATGTGTCATTTAAATCTTGTGTTTCCTTATTTATTTTCATTTTGGATGATCTGTCCATTGGTGAAAGTGGGGTATTAAATTCCCCTACTATTACTGTATTACTTTTGATTTCCCCTTTTATGGCTATTAGCATTTGCCTTATATATTGAGATGCTCCTATGTTGGGTGCATAAATATTTACAACTGTTATATCTCCTTCTTGGATTGATCCCTTTATCATTATATAGTGTCCTTCTTTGTCTCTTATAATAGTCTCTATATTAAAGTCTATTTTGTCTGATATGAGAATTGCTACACCAGCTTTTTTTGATTTCCATTTGCATGGAATATCTTTTTCCATCCCCTCTTTCAGTCTGTTTGTGTCCCTAGGTCTGAAGTGGGTCTCTTGTAGACAGCATATATACGGGGTCTTCTTTTTGTATCCATTCAGCCAATCTATGTCTTTTGATTGGAGCATTTAACCCATTTACAGTTAAGGTAGTTATCAATATGTATGTTCCTATTGCCATTTTCTTAATTTTTTGGCTTTGTTTTTGTAGGTCTTTTCCTTCCTTTGTGTTTCCTGCCTAGAGAAGTTCCTTTAGCATTTGTTGCAAACCTGGTTTAGTGGTGCTGGATTCTCTTATCTTTTGCTTGTCTGTAAAGGTTTTAATTTCTCCATCGAATTTAATTGAGATCCTGGCTAAGTAGAGTAATCTTGATTGTAGCTTTTTCCCTTTTATCCCTTTAAATATGTCCTGCCACTCGCTTCTGGCTTGCAGAGTTTCTGCTGAAAGATCAGATGTTAACCTTATGGGGATTCATTTGTGTGTTATTTGTTGTTTTTCCCTTGCTGCTTTTAATATTTTTTTATGTATTTAATTTTTGATAGTTTAATTAATTTGTGTCTTGGCGTTTTTCTCTTTGGATTTATCCTGTATGGCACTCTCTGTGCTTCCTAGACTTGATTGACTATTTCCTTTCCCATCTTAGGGAAGTTTTCAAGTATAATCTCTTCAAATATTTTCTCAGTCCCTTTTTTTTTTTTCTCTTCTTCTGGGACCCCTATCATTCGAATGTTGGTGCATTTAATGCTGTCCCAGAGGTGTCTCAGACTGTCCTCAATTCTTCTCATTCTTTTCTCTTCATTCTGCTCTGCAGTAGTTATTTCCACTATTTTATCTTCCAGATCACTTATCCTTTCTTCTGCTTCAGTTATTCTGTTACTGATTCCTTCTAGAGAATTTTAAATTTCATTTATTGTGTTGTTCATCATTGTTTTCTCTTTAGTTCTTCTAGGTGCTTCTTAAACATTTCTTGTATTTTCTCCATTCTATTTCCAAGATTTTGGATCATCTTTACTATCATTACTCTGAATTGTTTTTCAGGTAGACTGCCTCTTTCCTCTTCATTTGTTTGGTCTGGTGGTTTTTACCTTGCTCCTTCATCTGCTGTTATTTCTCTGTTTTCTCATTTTGTTTAACTTACTGTGTTTGGGGTCTCCTTTTCTCAGGCTGCATGTTCATAGTTCCCATTGTTTTTGTTGTCTGCCCCCAGTGGGTAAGGTTTGTTCAGTGTTATGTAGGCTTCCTGATGGAGGAGACTGGTGCCTGTGGTCTGGTGGATGAGGCTGGATCATGTTTTTCCAGTGGGCAGGACCACGTCTGATGGTGGGTTTTGGTGTGTCTGTGAACTTATTATTATTTTAGGCAGACTCTCTGCTAGTGGGTGAAATTGTGTTTCTGTCTTGCTGTTTTTTTGGCATAGGAAGTCCCTCACTGTGGCTTGATGGTCATTGAGTGGAGCTGGGTCTTAACATTGAGATGGAGATCTCTGAGAGAGCTTTCACTGTTTGATATTATGTGGGGCTGGAAGGTCTCTGGTGGACAAATGTCCTGAACTCGGCTCTCACACCTCAGAGGCTCAGGCCTGACACCCACCTGGGGCACCAAGAGATCGTCAGCCACATGGCTCAGGAGAAAAGGGAGAAAAAAATATAGTTATTAAAATAAAAAACAAAAATTTTAAAAGATAGAAGAAAAAGAGCAACCAGACCGAAAAACAAATCCACCAATGATAAGTGGTAAAAATTATACTAAAAAAGAAAATAAACCCTAGGACAAATGGTGAAAGCAAAGCTATATAGACAACATCACACAAAGTAACATACTCATACACATTCACAAGAAGAGAAAAAGTAAAAAAAAATATAAATATTTAAAAAAAGGAAGAGAGCAACCAAATCAATAAACAAATCTACCAATGGTAATAAGCTCTAAATACTAAACTAGGATAAACATAAAAGCAGAAACAAATTGGATGCAGAAAGCAAACCCCAAGTCTACAGTTCCTCCCAAAGTCCACTGCCTCAATTTTCAGATGATTCATTGTCTATTCCAGTATTCCACAGATGTAGGATACACCAAGTTGATTGTGGAGATTTAATCTGCTGCTCTTGAAGCTTCTGGGAGGAATTTCCCTTTCTCTTCTTTGTTCACACAGCTCCTGGGTTTCAGCTTAGGATTTAGCCCCATGTCTGTGTGTAGGTCATCTGAGGGTGTCTGATCCCCACCCAGACAAGATGGGGTTAAAGTAGCAGCTGATTAGGGTGCTCTGGCTCACTCAGGCCGGGGGGAAGGAGATACAAAATGTGGGGTGAGCCTGCAGGGACAAGAGGTCGGCGTGTCATCAAAACAGCCTGAGGCATGCCGTGTGTTCTCCCGGGGAAGTTTTCCCTGGATCACGGGACCCTGGCAGTGGCTGGCTGCACAGGCTCCCGGAAGGAGAGGTGTGGATAGTGATCTGTTCTTGCACACAGTCTTCTTGGTGGCTACAGCAGCAGCCTTACTGTTTCATGCCCGTCTCTGGTGTCCGTGCTGATAGCCATGGCTCACACCAGTCTCTTGAGTTTGTTTAGGCAGTGCTCTGCCTTCCTTGGGCAGAGAGTGAGGAATTCCCTCTCCTCATGCACCTCGAAACAATGGTCTCTTCCTTCCTCTGTAGGTCAAGACTTTTTCCCAGACTCCTTCCCAACTTGTTGTGGCACACTAACTCCTTCCAGGCTGTATTCACGCAGCCAACCCCAGTCCTCTCCCTGGGATCTGACCTCTGAAGCCTGAGCCTCAGCTCCCAGCCCCCACCACCCCCAGGTGGGTGAGCAGACCAGCCTTTCAGGCTGGTGAGTGCTGGTCGGCACTGATCTTCTGTGTGAGAATCTCTCTGCTTTGCCCTCTGCACCCCTGTTGCTGTGCTTTCCTCCATGGCTCCAAAACTTCCACCCCCCATCCTCACCAGTGAAGGGGCTTCCTAGGGTGTAGAAACTTTCCTCCTTCCCAGCTCCCTCCCAGAGGTGCAGGTCCCCTCCATATTCTTTTGTCTCTATTTTTTGTTTTTTCTTTTGCCCTACCCAGGTACATTGGGGGTTTCTTGACTTTTGGGAAGTCTGATGTCTTCTGTCAGCTTTCAGGAGGTGTTCTGTAGGAGTTGTTCCACATTTAGATGTATTTCTGAGGTATTTGTGTAGAGGAAGGTGATCTTCACGTCTTACACCTCAGCCATCTTGAAGGTCCTCTCACTGATCTTTTGTATTGTTTTCTTCATCTTGATTTCATTTATTTCTGCTCTGATCTTTATGATTTCTTTCCTTTAGCTAACTTTGTGTTTTGTTCTTCTTTCTGCAGTTGTTTCAGTGTAGGTTAGGTTGTTTATTTGTGATTTTCTTGGTTCCTGTGGTAAGACTGTATTGCTATAAACTTCCCTCTTAGAACTGCTTTTGTTGCATTCCATAGGTTTTCGATGGGCTTGGTTTCATTTCCCTTTGTCTTGAGGTATTTTTGGATTTCCTCTTTGATTTCTTCAGTGATCCATGGTTCTTTACCGGCATATTGTTTATCCTCCATGTGTTTGTGGTTTTTTTTACAGTTTTTTTTCTGGTAGTTGATTTCTAACCTAAATAGTGTTGTGGTCAGAAAAGGTGCTTGAGATGCTTTCAGGTTTTTTGTTTGTTTGTTTTTTTAGTTTATTGAGGCTCACTTTATGGCCCAGCATGTGATCCATCCTGGAGAATGTTCCATGTGTGCTTGAGAAGAATGTACATTTTGCTGCTTTCGGATGGAGTGATCTTTAAATATCAATTAAGTCCATCTGTTCTACTGTGTCATTTAAGGCCAGTGTTTCCTGATTGATTTTCTGTCTGGATGATCTGTCCATTGATAAAAGTGGGGTGTCAAAGTTCCCGACTATTATTGTGTTACTGTCAATTTCTTGTTCTATGGCTGTTAGTATTGACCTCATATATTGAGGTGTTCCTATGCTGGGTGCATATATATTTACAATTGTTATATCTTCTACTTGAATTGATCCTTTGATCTTTATGTAGTGTCCTTCCTTGTCTCTTGTAACACGCATTATTCTAAAGTCTATTTTGACTGATAAGAGTATTGTTACTCCAGGTTTATTCTGACTTCAGTTTTCATGGAATATCTTTTGTAGTCCCTCAATTTCAGTCTATATATGTCCCTAGGTCTGAAGGGGGTCTGTTATAGACAACATATATGTGGGTCTTGTTTTGTATCCATTCAGCCAGTCTATGTATTTTGGTTGTAGCATTTAATCCATTTACATTTAAGTTAATTACCAATAGGTATATTCTTTTTTTTTTTAGATCTATATCACTTTATTTACTTATTTATTTTATTAATTTATTTATTTTTGGCTGTGTTGGGTCTTTGTTGCTGCGCAGGGGCTACTCTTCATTGTGGTACGTGGGCTTCTCATTGTGGTGGCTTCTCTTGTTGTGGAACACAGGCTCTAGGAGTGCAGTCTTCAGTAGTTGTGGATCACGGGGTTAGTTGCTCCATGGCATGTGGGATCTTACGAGACCAGGGCTCAAACACATGTCCCCTGCATTGGCAGGCAGATTCTTAACCATTGTGCCACCAGGGAAACCCCCAATAGGTATATTCTTATAGGTTCATTGTTTTGGATTTGGTTTTGTAGGCCTTTTTTCTTCCTTTCCATTCCTAACTAACTCTTGTGATTTGATGACTGACATTAGTGTTGTGTTTGGATGACTTTTTCTTTTTTGTTTGTATATCTATGGTAGATTTTTGGTTTGTTTTTACCATGAGGTTTTGATATAGTAGCCTATATATATCAAATGTTTTCTCAGGTCGTTTCTCTCTCTCTTCTCCTTCTGGGGTTCCTGTAATGAGAGTGTTGGTGCATTTAATGTTATCCCAGAGGTCCATTAAACTATCCTCATTTCTTTTCATTCCTATCCTCATTTCTTTTCATTCTTGTTTCTTTATTCTGTTCCACAGCAGTGATTTCCATCATTCTGTCTTCCTGCTCACTTATCCATGCTTCTGTCTCAGTTATTCTGCTACTCGTTCCTTCCTGTGTATTTTTGATTTTAGTTATTGTATTATCCATCTCTGTTCTTTAAATTTTCTAGCTCTTTGTTAAACATGTCTTGTATCTTTCTTATGCCTCCCTTCTTTTTTTGAGACCTTGGATCATCTTTACCTGAAAGAGAATTCAGAGTAATGATAGTAGATGGCCTATCTCAACTTAATTGTTGTTCTGCGGTTTTATCTTGTTCCTTTGTCTGGAATGTATTCCTTTGCTGTCTCATTTTGTCCAACTTCTTTGCTTGCCATCCCACAGGCTGCAAGATTATATTTCCCCTTGCTGTTGTCTGCCCCCTGGTGGAAGAGCCTGCTCTAATAGTGTTGTGCCAGGTTCCTGGTGAAATGGACTGGTCTTTGCCTAGTGGTGGGTGGAGCTGTGTCTTGTCCCTCTTGTGAGCAGGCCATGTCAAGCGTTTTTTATTGTTTTGTTTTTTAATTGGAGTATAGTTGCTTTACAATGTTGTGTTAGTTTCTACTCTACAGCAAAGTGAATCAGCTATATGTGTACATATATCCCCTGTTTTTTGGATTTCCTTCCCATTTAGGTCACCACAAAGCACTGAATAGAGTTCCCCATGCTAAACAGTAGGTTCTCATTAGTTACCTATTTTATACATAATATCAATAGTGTATATTTATCAATCCCAATCTCCCAATTCATTCCACCCTCATCTTTCTCCCTGGGTATCCATACATTTGTCCTCTACGTCTGTGTCTCTATTTCTGCTTTGTAAATAAGATGGTCTATACCAATTTTTTCAGATTCCACATATATGCATTAATATACAATATTTGTTTTTCTGCTTCTGACTTAGTTCACTCTGTATGACACTCTCTTGGTCCATCCATGGCTCTACAGATGAACCAAATTCATTCTTTTTGTGGCTGAGTAATATTCCATTGTATATATGTACCACATCTTCTTTACCCATTCCTCTGTTGATAGATATTTAGCTAGTTTCCATGTCCTGCCTATTGTAGCTAGTGTGACAGTGAACACTGGGGTGCATGTGTCTTTTTGAATTATGGTTTTCTCTGAGTACATGCCAAGAAATTGGATTGCTGGGTCACATAGTAGTTCTATTTTTAGTTTTTTAAGGAACCTCTCTACTGTTCTCCATAGTGGCTGTACCAATTTACATTCCCACCAACTGTATAGGAGGGTTCCCGTTCCTCCACACTCTCTCCAGCATTTGTTGTTTGTAGATTTTTTGATGATGGCCATTCTGACCTGTGTGAGGTGATACCTCATTGTAGTTTTGATTTGCATTTCTCTAATAACTAGTGATGTTGAGCATTTTTTCATGTGTGTGTTTGTTGGCCATCTGTATGTCTTCTTTGGAGAAAAGTCCATTTAGGTCTTCCACCCATTTTTTTTATTGTGTTGGGTTTTTTTTTTTGATATTGAGCTGCTTGAGCTGTTTATATATTTTGGAGATTAATCCTTTGCCAGTTCCTTCATGTGCAAATATTTTCTCCCATGCTGAGGGTTGGTTTTTGTTTATGATTTCCTTTGCTGTGAGAAAGCTTTAAGTTTAGCTAGGTCTCATTTTTTAATTTTTGTTTTTAGTCTCATTACTCTAGGAGACGAATCAAGAAAGATCTTGCTGCAATTTATGTTGAGTGTTCTGGCTATGTTTTCCTAAAATAATTTTATAGTGTCTGGCCTTACATATAGGTCTTTATTTTGAGTTTATTTTTGTGTATGGTGTTAAGGAGTGTTGTAATTTCATTCTTTTACATGCAGTTGTCAAGTTTTCTCAGCACCACTTATTGAAGAGACTGTGTTCCATTGTATATTCTGGTCTCCTTTTTCATAAATTAGGTGACCATAGGTGCTCAGTTTTATCTCTAGGCTTTCTATCCTGTTCCATTGAATTATATTTCTGTTTTCATGCAGTACAATACTGTCTTGATTACTGTAGCTTTGTAGTATAGTCTGAAGTCAGGGAGCCTGATTCCTTCAGCTCCGTTTTTTTCCTCAAGGTTGCTTTTACTATTCAAAATCTTTTGTGTTTCTACACAAATTGTAAAAATTTTTTGTTCTAAGGAATCCAAATTTGTAAAGAAGAAGTAATAAATTGAAACTATAAAAATCTTTCAACAAACAAAAGTCCATGACCAGATGGTTTCACAGGTGAATTCTATCATCAACATATAGAGAAGAATTAATACCTATTCTTTCAAAAAATGGCAGAGGAAAGAACACTCCCAAACTCATGCTATGAGGCTACCATCACCCTGATACCAAAACCAAAGATATCACAAAGAAAATTACAGGCCAATACCACTAATGAATATAGACACAAAAATCCTCCACAAAATACTAACAAGCCAAATCCAACAATACATTAAAGGGACCATACGCCATGATTAAGTGAAATTTGTCTCAGGGATGTAAGGGTCCTTCAATATACACAAATCAATCAATCAATGTGATATACTACATTAACAAACTAAAGAATAAAAAAAATGATAATCAATAGATGCAGAAAAACTTTTGACAAATTTCAACACCCATTTATGATAAAAACTCCAGAAAGTGGGCATAGGGGGATCATACCTCAATATAATAAAGGCCATATATTACAAACCCACAGCAAACATCAGTCTCAATGGGGAAAAACTGAAAGCATTTCCTCTAAGATCAGGAACAAGACAAGGATGTCCACTCTTGCCACTCTTATTCAACATAGTTTTGGAAGTCCTAGCCATGGCAATCAGAGAAGAAAAAGAAATAAAAGGAATCCAAATTGGAAAAGAGGTAAAACTGTCACTGCAGATGATATGATACTATACATAGAAAATCCTAAAGATGCCACCAGAAAATTACTAGAGCTAATTAATGAATTTGTTAAAGAAGTCACAGGATACAAAATTAATGCACAGAAATCTCTTGCCCTCCTATACACTAACAATGAAAAATCAGAAAAAATTAAGGAAACAATCCTATTTTACATCACAGCAAAAGGAATAAAATACCTAGGAATAAATATACCTAAGGAGAAAAAAGTTCTGTATGCAGAAAACTGATGAAAGAAATCAAAGACAACACAAACAGATGGAGAGATATACCATGTTCTTGGATTGGAAGCATCAATTTTGTGAAAATAACTATACTACCTCAATGCAACCTCTATCAATTACCAATGACATTTTTCACAGAAATAGAAGGGGTGTGTTTAGAGGTGGCTGTGGGCTCAGAAAGACTTTAAGCAGCCTGTTTGCTGGTGAGTGGGACTGTGTTCCTGCTCTCTTGGTCATTTGGCCTGAGGCGTCCCAGGACTGGAGCATTTGTGCTGATGAGTGGGGCCAGGTCTTGGTGTCAAAATGGCAGGATCTGGGACAGCTTATGCCAATGTGTAACCAGTAACTTTGCTACCAGTGTGTTTATCCCCAGAGTGAGCCACAACTTCCCCCTACACCTCCCCAGGAAACCCTCCAATACCAGCAAGTAAGTCTGACCCAGGGTCCTATGAAGTCATTGCTTTTTCCCCTGAGTCCTGGTGTGCATGGGATCTTGTGTGCACCCTCCAAGAGTGGTGTTTCTGTTTCACCCAGACCTATAGAGTCCCTGCAGTCAAGCCCATTGATCTTCAAAGCCAAATGCTCTGGGGCCTCCTTCAGATGCCAGACTCCCAGACTAAGGAGCCTGCCATGGATCTCAGAACTCTCACTCCTGTGGGAGAACTTCTGTGATATAATTATTTTCCAGATTGTTGGTCACCCACCTGGTGGGTATGGGATTTGACTGTCTAGTGAATGAGCTCCTCCTACCTTTTCATTGTGGTTTCTTCTTTGTCTTTGGAAGTAGAATATCTTTTTTGGTATGTTCCACTCCATTTTTTTTTGGATGGTTATTCAGAAGTTAGGTATAATTTTGGTGTTTTTGTGAGAGGAGGCCACAACTAGAAACAAGAAAATTATGAAATAAGAAAGGTCACCAGTAAAGGCAAACATACAATAAAGGTAGCAAATCATCCACACACAAATATGAAATCTAAACCAGTAATCATGAGAGGAGGAGAGTACAAATGCAGGATATTTAAAATGCACTTAAAAATAAGTGTTCAGGTGTGTTTATAGACCAGAATTTGGTATACTTTGAATGCTCCATGTAAACCTAAGAAAAAAATGTATGTTCTACTGTTGTTGCTGGAGTATTCTGTACATTTCAATCAGATCATGTTGACTAATAATGTTCTTCAGTTAGCTATATACTTACTAATTTTCTGCCTATGCAACATTAATTACAGAAAGAGATGCATTGAATTATCAAATTATATTAATGGATTTGCCTTAGATGTTTTCCTCAGGTGCTTAACATTCTTACATGCTTTTTTTTTTT
>NC_041214.2:110050400-110056729 GCF_002837175.3 Physeter macrocephalus | reverse complement strand
CCTCCCTCTGCTGTGGCCTCTCCCGTTGCGGAGCACAGGCTCCGGACGCGCAGGCTCAGCGGCCATGGCTCACGGGCCCAGCCACTCCGTGGCATGTGGGATCCTCCCAGACCGGGGCGCGAGCCCGGTTCCCCTGCATCGGCAGGTGGACGCGCAACCACTGCGCCACCAGGGAAGCCCTCTTACATGCTTTTGTAAGTAGCTTTTGGAAGGAAAGAACTCTGAGAGAGAGAGCTCTCTCCAAGAGACCACTTTTGTCACTTTAGCAAAGCTATATTGTAACTAACCTTAAACCAGCAACCCATGCTCTACTCCTCTCTGGCCCAAGCACGCTTTTCAAATCTTTTGATCATACAGTGATCAAGCAGGTTAGACCTTGCCTAACCTATTATTCATTTTTACTTCTTTGATCTTTGTAAAGGACTAAATAGATAACAGATGACCAGCTCTTTTCCCAAGTTCCCTCTTTAGTACTCTTGTGAACAAATTGTGAACAAGATAACCTCTGGAGTGAGATCACAAGGAGTAACAAGAATGCATACAGTGGGGGATGGCAATGACTTTGACCCTCTATCTCAATGATTAACTGAGATAACTTACCCTTTTCCTTTTAGAAACGTTCATAGTTGTTGAGCAAAATCTTCAGAGTTGGTTTTTTGGATACATGATTCTGCCTTCTCCCCAGATTGCTGGTTTGTCTGAATAAAGCAACTTTCCTTTCTACCCACGCTGGCTTCAGAAGTATTGTTTTTTGAGTGGCAAGCAGCTGAACTTGAGTTTGGTAACACTTTCCAAGTCACTTCCTTAATATAAACTTAACATAAACCCAGTTGAGGTGGAAAGGAATTTGTTATGAATAAGAGGATGCTCATTCACATTTTTGGCTCTGCGGCATTAACAGAATTGAGGACAACCAAATATTAGAATAAAAATGCTCCCATGGAAAGGACTCAAATCAATAAAATTAGAACCAAAAAAAGGAGAAGTTACTACTGACACCACAGAAATATAAAGGATCATAAGAGACTATAAGCAGTTATACACCAATAAAATGGACAACCTAGGAGAAATGGACAAGTTCTTAGAAAGGTACAATTTCCCCAGATTGAACCAGGAAGAAATAGAACATATGAACAGACCAATCATAAATACTGGAATGGAAATTGTGATTAAAAAACTCCCAACAAACAAAAGTCCAGGTCCAGATGGCTTCACAAGCAAATTCTGTCAAATATTTAGAGAAGATTTAACACCTCTCCTTCACAAACTATTCCAAAAAATTGCAGAGGAATGAGAATTCCCAAGCACATTCTATGAGGCCACAATTACCCTGACACCAAAACCAAAGATACCACACAAAAAGAAAACTACAGGCCAATATCACTGATGAACATAGATGCAAAAATCCTGAACAAAATACTAGCAAACAGAATCCAACAACACATTAAAAGGATCATACACCATGATCAATTGGGATTTATCCCAGAGGTGCAAGGATTCTTCAATATACTCAAATCAATCAATGTGGTATACCACATTAACAAACTGAAGAATAAAAACCATATAATCATTTCAATAGATGCAGAAAAAGTTTTTGATAAAATCCAACACCTATTTATGATCAAAACTCTCCAGAAAGTAGGCATAGATGGAACCTACCTATACATACCTACCTCTACGTTTTACATAATAAAAGCCATATACAACAAACCCACAACAAACATCATTCTCAACAGTGAAAAACTGAAAGCATTTCAGTTTTCTGACCTTAGGATAGGAACATCACAAGGATGTCCACTCTCGCCACTATTATTCAACATACTTTTGGAAGTCTTAGCTACAGCAATCAAAGAAGAAAAATAAATAAAAGGAATCCAAATTGGAAAAGAAGAAATAAAATTGTCACCATTTGCAGATGACATGATACTATATATAGAAAATCATGTAGGTGCTACCAGAAAACTACTAGAGCCCATCAATAAATTTGGTAGTCACAGGATACAAAAGTAACACATATTAATAAAGAAATGTGTTGCATTTCTATACACTAACAAAGAAAGATGACAAAGAAAAATTAAAGAAACAATCCCATTTGCCATCACATCAAAAAGAATAAAATACCTAGGACCTAAGGGCAAAGGACCTGTACTCCAAAAACTACAAAACAATGATGAAAGAAATAGAAGATGACACAAGCAGATGGAAGGAGATACTGTGTTCTTAGGTTGGAAGAATCAATATTGTCAAAATGACTGTACTACCCAAGGCAATCTACAGACTCAATGAAATGCCAATCAAATTACCAATGACATTATTCAGAGAACTAGAACAAAAATCTTAAAATTTGTATGGAAACGCAAGAGATCCTCAATAGATAAAGCAATTTTGAGAAGAACAGAGCTAGAGGAATCAGACTCCTTGACTTCAGGTTATACTACAAAGCTACAATCATTGAAACATTATGGTACTGACACAGAAACAGAAATATAGATCAATGGAACAGGACAGAGTGTCCAGAGATAAAACCAAGCACCCATGGGCACCTAATCTATGACAAAGAAGACCAGAATATACAATGGAGAAAAGACAGTCTCCTCATTAAGTAGTGCTGGGAAAACTGGACAGCTACATGTAAAAAAATGCAATTACAACACTCCATAACACCATATGTAAAAATAAACTCAAAATGGATTAAAGACCTATATGTAAGACTGGACACAATAAAACTCATAGAGGAAAACATAGGTAGAACAGTGCCTGTCATAAATCACAGCAAGATTTTTTTTGATCCACCTCCTAGTGTAATGAAAATAAAAATTAACAAATGGGACCTAATGAAACTTAGAAGCTTTTGCACAGGAAAGGAAACCATAAACAAAATGAAAAGACAGCCCTCAGAATGGGAGAAAATATTTGCAAAAGAAGTGACCGATAAAGGATTAATCTCCAAAATATACAAATAGCTCATACAGCTCAATATCAAAAAAACAACCTAATAAAAAAATGGGCAGAAGATCTACATAGATGTTGTACAAAGAAGATGTACTGATGGCCAAAAATCACGTGAAAAGATATTCAACATGACTAATTATTAGAGAAATGAAAATCAAAACTTCAATGAGGTATCTCCTCACACCAGTCAGAATGGCCATCATCAAAAATTCTACATAAGATGGGTAACTAATGAGAACCTACTGTGTAGCACAGGGAATTCTACTCAATGCTCTGTGGTGATCTAAATGGGAATGGAATCTAAAAAAGAGGAGATATATGTGTATGTATAACTGATTCACTTTGCTGTAGAGCAGAAAAAGAAACATCATTGTAAAGCAACTATACTCCAATAAAAATTAATTTAAAAAATAATAAAAGTAAGCTAAGTTTAAAAAAATCTACAAAATATAAGTGCTGGAGAGGGTGTGGAGAAAAGGGAACCCTCCTACACTGTCATTGTGAATGTACATTGGTGTAGCCACTATGGAGAACAGTATGGATTTTCCTTAAAGAACTAAAAATAGAGCTACCATATGATCCTGTAACCCCATTCCTGGACATATATCCAGAGAAAACCATAACTTGAAACAATATGTGCACCTAGTTTTCATTGGAGCAGTATTTACAATAGCCAGGAGGTGGAAGCAATCTAAATATACATCAACAAAGGAATGGATATAGAAGATGCTGTACATATATACAATGGAATATTACTCAGCCATAAAAAATGAAAAAATGCCATTTATAGTGCATGGATGGACCTAGAGATTGTCATACTGACTGAAATAAGTCAGACACAGAAAGACAAATATCATATGATATCACTTATATGTGGAATTTTAAAAAGGTACAAATGAATTTATTTACAAAACAGAAATAGAGTCACAGATGTAGAAAACAAACATGGTTATCAGGTGGGAAAGCATGGGTGTGGGGAGGGATAAATTGGGAGTTTGAGATTGACATAAACACACTACTATATATAAAATGGATAACTAATAAGGACCTGCTGTATAGCACAGGGAACTCTTCTCAATACTCTGTAATGACCTATACTGGAAAAGAAACTAAAAAAGGGTGGATGTATGTATATGTATAACTGATGCACTTTACTGTACACCACAAACAAACACAACATTGTAAATCAAATATACTCCCATAAAAATAAAATAAAATGCTCCCATTGCTCAGGAAATTACAAGGGCTTGGGAGCTATGAACCAATATGATCTGAATAACCAAATATATACTTCTTGTAAATCACAATACTACACACACACACACAGAAATCTCCTATAGACAGAGTAAAGGAGAAGCATTTTTTACTTGAATAATCCAGCAGTTTCACTAGGAGTCTGACAATGTTAAAGAGACTAAGCAAGTTCCATTTCTGGTAAAGAATATATTTTTGTAGACATTTTAGAAACAAAGTACTATAAGGTAATTTCTACAAGATATCAAATTGTAACAAATGGTTATAATTCTCTGGGCCACTCCTTTGCCCAAGTTGATTTTTAACAGCAAGTGCCCATAGTGTTGAAGTATTAAGATATTAGGAATGAATACATATTAAATAAGAACTCCAAATAGAGGGGATTGGTTCAAGATGGTGGAGTAAAAGGACATGCTCTCACTCCCTCTTTCGAGAACACTGGAATGACAACTAACTGCTGAACAATCATCGACAGGAAGACACTGGAACTCACCAAAAAAGATACCCCACATGCAAAGACAAAGGAGAAGCCACAATGACATAGTAGGAGGGGCATTATCACAATAAAATCAAATCCCATAACTGCTGGGTGGGTGATTCAAAAACTGGAGAACACTTATAGCACAGAAGTCCACCCACTGGAGTGAAGGTTCTGAGCCCCACATCAGGTTTCCCAACTTGGGGATCTGGTAATGGGAGGAGAAATTCCTAGAGAATCAGACATTGAAGGCTAACGGGATTTGATTGCAGGACTTCATCAGGACTGGGGGAAACAGAGACTCCACACAAATTAGTGTGCACATTGGGACCCAGGGGAAGGAGCAGTGACACCATAGAAGACAGAACCAGACCTACCTGCTAGTGTTGGAGGGTCTCTTGCAGAGGTTGGGGGACAGCTGTGGCTCACCAGGGGACAAGGACACTAGCAGCAGAAATTCTGGGAAGTACTCCTTGGCGTGAGACCTCCCAGAGTCTGTCATTAGCCGCACCAAAGAGCCCAGGTAGGCTCCGGTGTTGGGTCACCTCAGGACAAACAACCAAAAGGTAGGGAACCCAGCGAGACCCATCAGCAGAAAAATTGATTAAAGTTTTACTGAGCTCTGCCCACCAGACCACCAGCCAGGTCTACCCACCACCAGGTCCTCTGATCACAAAACTTCCACAACCCTCTTAGAAAGCCTCATCCACCAGAGGGCAGACAGCAGAAGCAAGAAGAACTACAATACTGTAGCCTGTGGAACAAAAATCACATTCACAGAAAGATAGACAAGATGAAAAGGCAGAGGGCTATGTACCAGAAGAAGGAACAAGATAAAACCCCAGAAAAAGAACTAAATGAAATGGAGATAGGCAATCTTCCAGAAAAAGAATTCAGAATAATGATAGTGAAGATGATCCAGGACCTCGGAAAAAGAATGGAGGCAAACATTGAGAAGATGCAAAAAATATTTAACAAAGATCTAGAAGATTTAAAGAACAAACAAAAAGAGAAGAACAATACAATAACTGAAATGAAAAATACACTAGAAGGAATCAGTAGCAGAATAACTGAGGCAGAAGAACGGATAAGTGACCTGGAAGACAAAATGGTGGAATTCACTGCTGCAGAACAGAATAAAGAAAAAAGAATGAAAAGAAATGAAGACAGCCTAAAACACCTCTGGGCCAACATTAAGCACATGAATATTTGCATTATGTGAGTCCCAGAAAGAGAAGAGAGAGAGAAAGGACCCGAGAAAATACTTAAAGAGATTATAGTCGAAAACTTCCCTAACATGGGAAAGGAAATAGCCACCCTAGTCCAGGAAGCACAGAGAGTCCCAAACAGGATAAACCCAACAATAAACATGCCGAGACACACATTAATCAAACTGGCAAAAATTAAAGACAAAGAAAAATTATTGAAAGCAGCAAGGGAAAAATGACAAACAACATACAAGGGAACTCCCATAAGGTTAAGAGCTGATTTCTCAGCAGAAACTCTACAAGCCAGAAGGGAGTGGCATGATATACTTAAAGTGATGAAAGGGAAGAACCTACAACCAAGATTACTCTACCCAGCAAGGATATCATTGAGATTCAATGGAGAAATCAAAAGCTTTACAGACAAGCAAAAGCTAAGA
>NC_041214.2:110048792-110050256 GCF_002837175.3 Physeter macrocephalus | reverse complement strand
TCCCATAAGGTTAAGAGCTGATTTCTCAGCAGAAACTCTACAAGCCAGAAGGGAGTGGCATGATATACTTAAAGTGATGAAAGGGAAGAACCTACAACCAAGATTACTCTACCCAGCAAGGATATCATTCAGATTTGATGGAGAAATCAAAAGCTTTACAGACAAACAAAAGCTAAGAGAATTCAGCACCACAAAAACAGCTCTACAACAAATGCTAAAGGAACTTCTCTAGGCAGGAAACACAAGAGAAGGAAAGGATCTACAAAAACAAACCCAAAACAATTAAGAAAATGGTAATAGGAACATACCTATAGATAATTACCTTAAACGTGAATGGATTAAATGCTCCAACCAAAAGACACAGGCTTGCTGAATAGATACAAAAAAAAAGACCCATATGTATGCTTTCTCCAAGAGTCCAAATTAAGACCTAGGGACACATACAGACTGAAAGTGAGGGGATGGAAAAAGATATTCCATGCAAATGGAAATGAAAAGAAGGTTGGAGTAACAATACTCATATCAGATAAAATACACTTTAAAATAAAGAATGTTACAAGAGACAAGGAAGGACACTACATAATGATCAAGGGATCAATCCAAGAAGATATAACAATTATAAATATATATGCACCCAACATAGGAGCACCTCAATACATAAGGCAACTGCTCACAGCTATAAAAGAGGAAATCGACAGTAACACAATAATAGTGGCGGACTTAACAACACACTTACATCAATGGACAGATTATCCAAACAGAAAATTAATAAGGAAACACAAGCTTTAAATGACACAATAGAACAGATAGATTTAACTGATATTTATAGGCTGTTCCATCTAAAAACTGCAGATTACACTCTCTTCTCAAGTGTACACGGAACATTCTCCAGGATAGATCACATCTTGAGTCACAAATCAAGCCTCAGTAAATTTAAGAAAATTGAAATCATATCAAGCATCTTTTCTGACCACAATGCTATGAGATTAGAAATCAATTACAGGGAAAGAAATGTAAAAAACACAAACATATGGAGGCTAAACAATACGTTACTAAATAACCAAGACACCACTGAAGAAATCAGAGGACTTCAAAAAATACCTAGAGACATATGACAATGAAAACATGATGATCCAAAATCTATGGGATACAGCAAACACAGTTCTAAGAGGGAAGTTTATAGCTATACAAGGCTATGTCAAGAAACAAGAAATATCTTAAATAAACAATCTAACCTTACACCTAAAGAAACAAAAGAAAGAAGAACAAACAAAACCCAAAGTTAGCAGAAGGAAAGAAATCATAAAGATCAGAGCAGAAATAAATAAAATAGAAACAAAGAAAACAATAGCAAAGATCAATAAAACTAAAATCTGGTTCTTTGAGAAGATAAACAAAATTGATAAACCATTAGCCAAACTAATCAAGAAAAAGAGGGAGAGGACTCAAATCAATAAAATTAGA
>NC_041214.2:110033799-110048473 GCF_002837175.3 Physeter macrocephalus | reverse complement strand
AAATGGACAAATTCTTAGAAAGGTATAAGCTTCCAAGACTGAGCCAGGAAGAAATAGAAAATATGAACAAACCAATCACAAGTAATGAAATTTAAACTGTGATTAAAAATCTTCCAACAAACAAAAGTCTAGGACCAGATGGCTTCACAGGTGAATTCTATTAAACATTTAGAGAACAGCTAACACCCTCCTTCTCAAACTCCTCCAAAAAACCTGCAGAGGAAGGAATACTCCCAAACTCATTCTATGAGGCCACCAGTGGGAGAGGACTCAAGTCATTAAAATTAGAAATGAAAAAGGAGAAGTTACAACAGGCACTGCATAAATACAAACCATCCTAAGAGACTACTACAAGCAACTCTATGCCAATAAAAACAGACCAATATCACTGATAAATATAGATGCAAAAATCCTCAACAAAATACTAGCAGAAGGAATCCAACAACACATTAAAGGATCATACACCATGATCAGGTGGGATTTATCCCAGAGATGCAAGGATTTTTCAATATACACAAATCAATCAATGCAATACACCATATTAACAAATTGAAGAATAAAAACCATATGATCATCTCAATAGATTCAGAAAATGCTTTTGACAAATTCAACACCAATTTATGATAAAAACTTTCCAGAAAGTGGGCATAGAGGGAACCTACTTCAATATAATAAAGGACATATATGACAAACCCACAACAAACATCAGTCTCAATGGTGAAAAACTGAAAGCATTTCCTCTAAGATCAGGAACAAGACATGGATGCCCACTCTCACCACTCTTATTCAACATAGTTTTGGAAGTCCTAGCCATGGCAATCAGAGAAGAAAAAGAAATAAAAGGAATCCAAATTGGAAAAGAAGAAGTCAAGCTGTGACTGTTTGCAAATGATATGATACTATACATAGAGAATGCTAAAGATGCCACCAGAAAACTACTAGAGCTAATCAGTGAATTTGGTGAAGTTGCAGGATACAATATTAATGCACAGAAATCTCTTGCATTCCTGTACACTAATGATGAAAAATCTGAAAGAGAAATTAACAAAACACTCCCATTTACCACTGCAACAAAAAGAATAAAATACTTAGGAATAAACCTCCCTAAGGAGACAAAAGACCTGTCTGCAGAAAACTATAAGACACTGATCAAAGAAATTAAAGATGCTACAAACAGATGGAAAGATATACCATGCTCTTGGATTGGAAGAATCAATGTTGTGAAAATGTCTATATTACCCAAAGCAATCTACAGATTCAGTGCAATCCCTATCGAATTACCAATGGCATTGTTTTGTTTTGTTTTGTTTTTACAGACATAGAACAGAAAAACTTAAAATTTGTATGGAGAAACAAAAGATCCTGAATAGCCAGAGCACTCTTGAGGGGAAAAAACGGAACTGGAGTAATCAGACTCCCTGACTTCAGAGTATACTACAAAGCTACAGTAATCAAGACAATATGGTACTGACACAAAAACAGAAATATAGATCAATGGAACAGGATATAAAGCCCAGAGTTAAACTCACGCACCTATGGACAGCTAATCTATGACAAAGGAGGCAAGGAAATACAGTGGAGAGAAGACAGTCTCTTCAATAAGTGGTGCTGGGAAAACCGGACAGCTACATGTAAAAGAATGAAATTAGAACACTCCCTAACACCATACACAAAAATAAACTCAAAATGGATTAGAGACCTAAATGTAACACCAGGCACTATAAAACTCTTAGAGGAAAACATAGGAAGAACACTCTTTTACATAATTCACAGCAAGATATTTTTTGATCCACCTCCTAGAGTAATGGAAAAATAAAAATGAACAAATGGAACCTAATGAAACTTAAAAGCTTTTGCACAGCAAAGGAAATCATAAACAAGACGAAAAGACAACCCTCAAAATGGGAGAAAATATTTGCAAATGAATCATTGGACAAAAAAAAGCGAACCCTCTTGCACTATTGGTGGGAATGTAAATTGATACAGCCACTATGGAAAACAGTATGGCATTTCCTTAAAGAACTAAAAATAGAATTACCATATGACCCAGCAATCCCACTGCTGTGCATATACCCAGAGAAAACCATAATTCAAAAAAGTTATATACCAAAATGTTCATTGCAGCACTATTTACAATAGCCAGGTCATGGAAGCAACCTAAATGCCCATCAACAGGCGAATGGATAAAGAAAGATGTGGTACATATATACCATGGAATATCACACAGCCATAAAAAAGGACCGAAATTGGATCATTTGTAGAGACATGGATTCATCTATAGACTGTCATATAGAGTGAAGTAAGTCAGAAAGAGAAAATCAAATATCGTATATTAATGTATATATGTGGAACGTAGAAAATGGTACAGATGAACCGGTTTGCAGAGCAGAAATTGAGACACAGAAGTAGAAAAAAAACATATGGACATCAAAGGGGAAAAGCAGCAGGAGGTGGGGGTTGTGGTGTGATGAATTGGGAGATTGGGATTGACATGTATACACTGATGTGTATAAAATGGATGACTAATAAGAAAAAATAAATAATTTTTTTTAAAAAGAACTTGAAATAAAATGTCTACCAGTCCAATGAGTCTTTTACCTACTTTCTATTTTCTAAGTCTTATCATCTGATAAGCAGGCCTCCCAGCCTCTTCATTCCCACTAACATTTTGTATTAACCATGGTCACTAATGCAGAAATGCCAGACATTTCAGATAAATTCTTTCCAGGTGGTATTTCTAAAATACTGTCAGTGACTTGTGAGACTCAGCGAGGTGTAAGAATTCACAGTTTGAACCCTGAAAAACCTTTGAAATTCATCTTTTTAAAAAGGTATGCTGAAGAAATGCTTTGAAAATAATAAAGGCCTAGAGAATTTCATTAAATAGAAGAAAGGGATCTATCACTGGATTCTTGTTATTCTTTCCTATTAATAGCTTACTTCATTTTCATGGTTTTCCATGAGAGGTGACAAAAACAGATATTTGAATATAGAAATATATCAATATTTAAAATAAAAATTTGGGGTTGGCCCAAAAGTTCATTTGGGATTTTTCCTTAAGATGTTATGGAAAAACCCAAACGAACTTTTTGGCCAACCCAATGTTTGTGGGGATCTTTGAAACCTCACCACCCTCATAGCATTCCATGTCTCTTTCATGCTTACATATTATACCACTGTTGTAAGAGAGGGCAGAGAAAAATATGCCAGATTTCTGTGCTATGCAACTGAAGTTCAATATTAAACTATATTAATGCCATGCTGTATATTTTATGAAAAATTATCTTTGTGTACAATTTCATATAGAAATTTGATAAATATAAATTCCTCTGCTTTCTGTGTAATCTTACCAAATTACTCCCACTTCAACGTGAAGTACAGAAGTTTATGACTTACATGAATTTGTTGATATTATATAGAACTCAGAAGAATTCACATTTTTTAAATCAATGCAGAATATATGTGTAGCTTCAACCTAACAAAGAAATTAAAATTTCCCTTGATTGTAAGGGACCAAACAGACACAGAATAGAGAAAACTCAATATTTAGTAGTGTTTCTCAAATTACTGAGCATGCTCAACTGTATCAGAATCATCTTAGCCTTCTATTATACCAGCATTTTATGAGTGCAACCACAGAGAGGTAGTGTGACCATATCTAAGAGAAACACTGAAATAGAGAAATTCAGGGAGGCTGTAACACATCAAGGTTCCTAGATTCAAATGCAAATATATAACCATCATCTTATAGAGCCTATTGAAGTTAGCCAACCTCAAAAGTTATTAAGATGAAACTTAATAAGCTACACTTGAAATAAGTTTTAACCAGTTATATGAGACTGGACATATTCTATAACCAGAAATTAATACCACAACAAAATATGATATTTTAGTATAGATCATTAACACAGATTATAACAAGGACACACAAATGAGAATCAGATCTTAAAAGAAAATAAAGGAGGAGGTGGAGACAAGATGGCAGAGTAGAAGGACGTGAGATCACCCCCACTCATGAAAACACCAAAATCACAACTAATGGTTGAACAACCATTGATAAAAAATTGCTGGAACCTTCAGAAAAGATATGCTACATTCAAAGAGAAAGAAGCCACAATGAGGTGCTAGAAGGGATGCAACTGTGATAAAATCAAATACATGTATTTTGGGTGACCCACAAACTGGAAAACAATTATATTGCAGAGGTTCTTCCACAGGAGTGAAAGTTCTGAGTCCCACGTCAGGCTCCCCAGCCTGAGGGTCTGCAAGTGAGAGGTGGAGCCCCCCAGAGAATCTAGCTTTGAAAGCAAGAAGGATTTGATCCCAGGAATTCCAGACTGAGGGAACCAGAAACTGCATTCTTAGAAGGCACACACAAGGTATCGTGTGTACCAGGACACAGGGAAAAAAAGCAGTGACCTCATAAGGGACTGGGCCAGATTTACCTGCTAGTTATTAGAGGGTCTCAGCAGGAGGTGGGGGGTCGTAGTGGCTCATTACAGGGACAACACTCACATTGTAGGGGTACCAGAAGGAGAAGAGAGAGAGAGAAGATACCTGAGAAAATATCTGAAAAGATAATAGCTAAAAACTTCCCTAACATGGGAAAGGAAGCAGTAACACAAGTCCAGTAAACACAGAGTCCTGGGCAGGATAAACCCAAGGAGGAATATGTCGAGACACATATACTGAAACTGACAAAACTTAAAGAAAAAGGAAAAATTTTTAAAGCGATAAGCGAAAAGTAACAAATAATATACAAGGGAATTCCCATGAGGTTATCAGCTGATTTTTCATCAGAACCTCTACAGGCCAGAAGGGAGTGGCACAATATATTTAAAGTGATAAAAGGTAAGAATCTACAACCAAGAATACTCTACCCAGCAAGGTTCTCATTCAAATTCAATGGAGAAATCAAAAGCTCCACAGACAAGCAAAAGCTAAGAGAATATATCATAACCAGACAAACTTTGCAACAAATTCTAAAGGAACTTCTCTGGGTAGAAATGAAAATGCCACAACTAAAAACAAGAAAAGTCTGAATGGAAAAGCTTACCAGTAAAGGCAAACATAAAGTAAAAGTAGGATATCATCCACACACAAATATCATATCAACAAGCAATCATAAGAAAACAAGAGTAAAAATGCAGAATATTGGAAATGCATTTGAAATTGAAAGACCATCAAATTAAAACAATCTTTATATATACAGACTGCTATGTCAAAACCTCATGGTAACAGAGAACCAAAAATCTGCAAGAGATACATACACAAAAAAAGAATAAGAAATCCAAACACAACATTAAAGTTAGTCATCAAATCACAAGAGAATAGAACAAAAGAGGAAGGTAAGAAAAAAGCCCTACAAAAACAAATCAAAAACAACAAAATTGCAATAAGAACATACATATCAGTAATTACCTTAAATGTAAATGGATTAAATGCTCCAACAAAAAGACATAGACTGGCTGAATGGATACAAAAACAAGACCCAAATATATGCTGTCTACAAGAGACCCCCTTCAGATCTAGGAACACATACAAACTAAAACTGAGGGAATGGAAAAAGATATTGCATGCAAATGGAAATCAAAAGAAACCTGGGGCAGCATTACTCATATCAGACCAAATAGACTTTAAAATAAAGACAAAAGACAATGAAGGACACTACATAATGATCAAGGGATCAATCCAAGAAGAAGATATAACAACTGTAAATATTTACACACCCAACATAGGACCACCTCAATATATGAGACCAATACTAGCAGCCATAAAAGGAGAAACTGACAGCAACTCTATAATAGTGGGGGACTTTAACACCCCACTTACACCAATGGACAGATCATCCAGACATAAAAGCGATAAGGAAACACAGGGCTTAAATGACACATTAGACCAAATGGATTTAATTGATATTTATAGAGCATTCCATCCAAAAGCAGCACATATTCTTCTCAAGTGCTAATGGAACATTCTCCAGGATTGATCACATGCTGGGACACGAAGTGAGCCTCAATAAATTTAAGAAAATTGAAATCATATCAAGCATCTTTCTGACCACAATACTATGAAATGAGAAATCAACTACAAGAAAAAAACTGAAAACACTTGGAGGTTAAACAATATGCTACTAAATAACCAATGGATCAGTGAAAAAAATCAAAGTGGAAATAAAAAAAAATACCTAGAGACAAATGAAAATGAAAGCACAACTATCCAAAACCTATGGGACGCAGCAAAAGCAGTTCTAAGAGGGAAGTTTATAGCAATACAATCTTACCTCAGCAAACAAGAAAAACCCCAAGTAAACAACCTAACCTTACACCAAAAGCAACTAGAGAAAGAAGAACAAACAAAACCCAAAGTTAATAGAAGGAAAGAAATCATAAAGATCAAAGCAGATAAATGAAATAGAGATGAAGAAAACAATAGAAAAGATCAATGTTTATCTTCTTTGAAATATAAACAAAACTGATAAACTTTTAGCCAGAATCATCAAGAAAAAAAAGAGAGAGGGCTCAAATCAATCCAATTAGAAATGAAAAAGAAGTTACAATGGACACCACAGAAATACAAAGGATCATAAGAGACTACTACAAACAACAATATGCAAATAAAATGGACAACATAGAAGAAATGGACAAATTCTTAGAAAGGTACAATCTCCCAAGATTGAACCAGGAAGTAATAGAAAATATGAACAGACCAATCACAAGTACTGAAATTGAAAGTGTGATTAAAAAAGTCCCAACAAACAAAAGTCCAGGACTTGATGGCTTCACAGGCAAATTCTATCAAACATTTAGAGAAGGGTTAACACTATCCTTCACAATATATTCCAAAAAATTGAAGAGGAAGGAACACTCCCTAAGTCAACATTGGAGGCAACGATCACCCTGATAACAAAACCAGACAAAGATACCACTAAAAAGGAAAATTACAGGCCAATATCACTGATGAACACACATGCAAAAATCCTCAACAAAATACTAGCAAACATAATCCAACAACACATTAAAAGGATCATACACCATGATCAAGTGGGATTGATCCCAGGGTTGCAAGTATTCTTCAATATCCACAAATCAAACAGTGTGATACACCACATTAACAAATTGAAGAGTAAAATCTATATGATCATCTTAATAGATGCAGAAAAAGCTTTTGCCAAAATTCAACACCTATTTATGATAAAAGCTCTACTGAAAGTGGGCATAGAGGGAACATACCTAAACATAATAAAGACCATATTTGACAGACCTACAGCTAACATCATACTCAATGATGAAAAGCTAAAAGCATTTCCTCTAAGATTGGGAACAAGACAAGGATGTCCACTCTTGCCACTTTTATTCAATATAGTTGTGGAAGTCCTAGCTATGACAATCAGAGAAGAAAAAGAAATAAAATGAATCCAAATTGGAAAAGAAGTAAAGCTGTCACTGTTTGCAGATAACATGATACTCTACATAGAAAATCCTAAAGATGATACCAGAATGCTACTAGAGCTCATCAATGAATTTGGTAAATTTGCCAGAAACAAAATTAATACACAGAAATCTCTTGCATTTATATAACAATGAATGATCACACAAAAAGAAATTAAACAAACCCCATTTACCATCACATCAAAAAGAATAAAATACCTAGGAATAAACCTACCTCAGGAGGCAAAACACCTGTACTCAGAAAACTATAACACATGGATGAAAGAAATCAAAGACTCCACAAACAGATGGAAAGATATACCATGATCTTGGACTGGAAAAATCAATATTGTCAAAATGACTGTACTACCCAAAACAATCTACAGATTCAGTGCAATCCCTATCAAATTACCAATGACATTTTTTACAGAATTAGAACAAAAAAATTTTACAATTTGTATGGAAATACAAAAGACCCAGAAGAGCCAAAGCAATCTTAAGAAAAACAAAGCTGGAGGAGTCAGGTTCCCTGACTTCAGACTATACTACAAAGCTACAGTCATCAAAACAGTAGAGTACTGGCACAAAAAACCAGAAATATAGATCAATATAGATCAACCAGAAATAAGCCCACACATTTATGGTCAATTAATCTACGACAAATGAGCAAGAATATACAATGGAGAAAAGACAGTCTCTTCAATAAACAGTGTTGGGAAAACTGGACAGCTACATGTAGAACAATGAAATGAGAACATTCTCTACAACTATATACAAAAATAAACTTGAAATGGATTAAAGACCTAAATGTAAGACCAGATATTATAAAACCCTCAGAGGAAAATATCAACAGAGCACTCTTTCACATAAATCACAGTAATATATTTTTCAATCCATCTCCTAGAGAAGTGGAAATAAAAACAAAAATAAACAAATGGGATCTACTGATACTTAAAAGCTTTTGCACAGTAAAGGATACTATAAACAAGACCAAAAGACAACCCTCAGAATGGGAGAAAATATTTGCAAATGAAGCAACTGACAAGGTATTAATCTCCAAAATACCTAGAGACAAATGAAAATGAAAGCACAACTATCCAAAACCTATGGGACGCAGCAAAAGCAGTTCTAAGAGGGAAGTTTATAGCAATACAATCTTACCTCAGCAAACAAGAAAAACCCCAAGTAAACAACCTAACCTTACACCAAAAGCAACTAGAGAAAGAAGAACAAACAAAACCCAAAGTTAATAGAAGGAAAGAAATCATAAAGATCAAAGCAGATAAATGAAATAGAGATGAAGAAAACAATAGAAAAGATCAATGTTTATCTTCTTTGAAATATAAACAAAACTGATAAACTTTTAGCCAGAATCATCAAGAAAAAAAAGAGAGAGGGCTCAAATCAATCCAATTAGAAATGAAAAAGAAGTTACAATGGACACCACAGAAATACAAAGGATCATAAGAGACTACTACAAACAACAATATGCAAATAAAATGGACAACATAGAAGAAATGGACAAATTCTTAGAAAGGTACAATCTCCCAAGATTGAACCAGGAAGTAATAGAAAATATGAACAGACCAATCACAAGTACTGAAATTGAAAGTGTGATTAAAAAAGTCCCAACAAACAAAAGTCCAGGACTTGATGGCTTCACAGGCAAATTCTATCAAACATTTAGAGAAGGGTTAACACTATCCTTCACAATATATTCCAAAAAATTGAAGAGGAAGGAACACTCCCTAAGTCAACATTGGAGGCAACGATCACCCTGATAACAAAACCAGACAAAGATACCACTAAAAAGGAAAATTACAGGCCAATATCACTGATGAACACACATGCAAAAATCCTCAACAAAATACTAGCAAACATAATCCAACAACACATTAAAAGGATCATACACCATGATCAAGTGGGATTGATCCCAGGGTTGCAAGTATTCTTCAATATCCACAAATCAAACAGTGTGATACACCACATTAACAAATTGAAGAGTAAAATCTATATGATCATCTTAATAGATGCAGAAAAAGCTTTTGCCAAAATTCAACACCTATTTATGATAAAAGCTCTACTGAAAGTGGGCATAGAGGGAACATACCTAAACATAATAAAGACCATATTTGACAGACCTACAGCTAACATCATACTCAATGATGAAAAGCTAAAAGCATTTCCTCTAAGATTGGGAACAAGACAAGGATGTCCACTCTTGCCACTTTTATTCAATATAGTTGTGGAAGTCCTAGCTATGACAATCAGAGAAGAAAAAGAAATAAAATGAATCCAAATTGGAAAAGAAGTAAAGCTGTCACTGTTTGCAGATAACATGATACTCTACATAGAAAATCCTAAAGATGATACCAGAATGCTACTAGAGCTCATCAATGAATTTGGTAAATTTGCCAGAAACAAAATTAATACACAGAAATCTCTTGCATTTATATAACAATGAATGATCACACAAAAAGAAATTAAACAAACCCCATTTACCATCACATCAAAAAGAATAAAATACCTAGGAATAAACCTACCTCAGGAGGCAAAACACCTGTACTCAGAAAACTATAACACATGGATGAAAGAAATCAAAGACTCCACAAACAGATGGAAAGATATACCATGATCTTGGACTGGAAAAATCAATATTGTCAAAATGACTGTACTACCCAAAACAATCTACAGATTCAGTGCAATCCCTATCAAATTACCAATGACATTTTTTACAGAATTAGAACAAAAAAATTTTACAATTTGTATGGAAATACAAAAGACCCAGAAGAGCCAAAGCAATCTTAAGAAAAACAAAGCTGGAGGAGTCAGGTTCCCTGACTTCAGACTATACTACAAAGCTACAGTCATCAAAACAGTAGAGTACTGGCACAAAAAACCAGAAATATAGATCAATATAGATCAACCAGAAATAAGCCCACACATTTATGGTCAATTAATCTACGACAAATGAGCAAGAATATACAATGGAGAAAAGACAGTCTCTTCAATAAACAGTGTTGGGAAAACTGGACAGCTACATGTAGAACAATGAAATGAGAACATTCTCTACAACTATATACAAAAATAAACTTGAAATGGATTAAAGACCTAAATGTAAGACCAGATATTATAAAACCCTCAGAGGAAAATATCAACAGAGCACTCTTTCACATAAATCACAGTAATATATTTTTCAATCCATCTCCTAGAGTAAAGGGAAATAAAAACAAGAATAAACAAATGGGATGCAATGAAACTTAAAAGCTTTTTGCACAGCAAAGGAAACCACAAACAAAACGAAGGTACAACCCATAGAGTGGGATAAAATATTTGCAAATGATGTGACCAACAACTGATTAATCTCCAAAATATATAGTCAGCTCATGTAGCTCAATATCAAAGAAAAAAGAAAAATAAGACCAACAATCCAATAAAAAATGGGCAGAAGAGCTAAATAGATATATCCCCAAAGAAGATATACAGATGGCCAAAAAGCACATGAAAAGATGCTCATCATAACTAATTATCAGAGAAATGCAAATAAAAACTACAATAAGATATCACCTCGCACCAGTCAGAATGGCCATCATCAAAAAGTCTACAAACAATAAATGTTGGAGATGGTGTAGAGAAAAGGGAACTGTCCTACACTGTTGTTGACTATGTAAATTGGTACAGCCACTCTGGAGAACAGTATGGAGGTTCCTTAAAAAACTAAAAATAGAGCTACCATATGGTCCAGCAATCCCATTCCTGTGCATATATCCAGAGAAAACCATGGTTTGAAAGGATATGTGCACCCCAGTGTTCACTGCAGTGCTGTTTATAATAGCTTAGACATGGGAGCAACCTAATGTCCATCAACAGATGAATGAATGAAGATGTGGTACATATATACAGTGGAATACTACTCAGCCATTAAAAAGAATAAAATAATGCCATTTGCAGCAACATGGATGGACCTGGAGATTATACTAAGTGAAATAAGTCAGTGAGAGAAAACAGTTATCATACGATATTGCTTATACGCAGAACCTAAAAAAATGATACAAATGAACTTATTTACAAAATAGAAACAGACAGACATAGAAAACAAACTTATGGTTACCAAAGGCAAAAGGTTGGGGGGAGAGATAAACTGGGACTTTGGGATTGACATATGCACACTACTATATTTAAAAAAGATAATAAGGACCTACTGTATGATACAGGGAACGCCACTCAATATTCTGTAATCATTTGGGAAAAGAATTTGAAAAAGAATAAATATACTTATGTGTATAACTGAATCACTTTGCTGTACCCTGATACTAACACAACATTGTAGATAAACTATAGTCCAATATAAAATAAAAATTTAAAAAAAAATAAAAAGGATCATAGTCTACCCTAAGGCAAATAGTATCTCTTACGTGTATTAAAAAGTTATTAGTATAATATACTTTTCCACCCCCTTTATTTTGCTTGCAATCATTGAAACCCCCTTTTGTGCTCCAGGTGTTCCTGAGTTTATGAGGCTTGGTACATGACAGAGTCCATTACTTGTTTTAGGTGCTGAATATACCAGGTAGTTTTTCAACCTTTGATGCAGTTAAAGTTCAGGCAGCTAGAATCGCCTAACCAGATAGATCAACACCAGACAGCGAATTAGGAACTAATGAAAATATCAGCAGGGACCAAAGAGAATCTTTTATTTTTGATCTTGTAGTTACAGAAAATTTAAGTTCTTGGAGCAGCAAGGAGAGCCTAGGTGACAGTGGTACTGGCTGAAGCAGTACAGTGCTCTGTGTGTAGAACGACCACACTGGTTCTGTAGCAGTCTGGGCTTGGTATCCTACAGCCTTTCATCATGGTTAGGGAACCCCTCAGTGGTTCTGGGAGCCAACAAATATCCATTTAATAAACTCATTCTCTGCTTAAAGCAGTCAGAGACTGTTCTGGCTGTTAATAATTAAGATCCCTGACAGATGGATTTAATAAGAATTTTTATGTAAATATTTTCTTATTTACATGAAATTTAAAATATTAAACTTTTATACATTTTTTAGTTACTGCTTACATTATTTTTTGTTAAATGCATATTACTTATAAATTGTTATTATTTTGTAGTGCAGTGTTAAATGTTTTTTTACTGGAGAGAATGCTGTCTATAATGGCTATATTACTCATTAAAATTGACTTCAGGAAGGAGGAGAGAAGATGGCAGAAGAGTAAGACATGGAGATCACCTTCTTCCCCACAAATACATCAGAAATACATCTACACGTGGAACTGCTCCTATAGAACACCCACTGAACGCTGGCAGAAGACCTCAGACCTCCCAAAAGGCAAGAAACACCCCACGTACCTGGGTAGGGCAAAAGAAAAAAGAATAAACAGAGACAAAAGAATAGGGACGGGACCTGCACCAGTGGGAGGGAGCTGTGAAGGAGGAAATGTTTCCACACACTAGAAGCTCCTTCGCGGGTGGAGACTGTGGGTGGCGGAGGGGGAAGCTTCAGAGCTGTGGAGGAGAGCACAGCCACAGGGGTGCGGAGGGCAAAGCAGAGAGATTCCCGCAGAAGATCGGTGCCAACCAGCACTCACCAGTCCGAGAGGCTTGTCTGCTCACCCACCGGGATGGGCAGGGGCTGGGAGCTGAGGCTCGGGCTTTGGTCAGAAGCTGGGAGAGGACTGGGGTTGGCAGTGTGAACACAGACTGAAGGGGTTTGTGCACCACGGCTAGCCGGGAGGGAGTCCGGGAGAAGTCTGGAGCTGCCGAAGAGGCAAGAGACATTTTCTTCCCTCTTTGCTTCCTGCGGCGCGAGGAGAGGAGAATAAGCACGCCGTGTAAAGGAGCTCCAGAGACGGGAGCAGAGCTGCCGAAGAGACAAGAGGCTTTTTCTTGCCTCTTCGTTTTCTGGTGCAAGAGGAGAGGGAGAGGAGAATAAGCACGCCGTGTAAAGGAGCTCCAGAGACGGGAGCAGAGCTGCCGAAGAGACAAGAGGCTTTTTCTTGCCTCTTCGTTTTCTGGTGCAAGAGGAGAGGGGATTAAGCACACCACGTAAAGGAGCTCCAGCGACGGGCACGAGCCACAGCTATCAGGGCGGACCCCAGAGATGGGCATGAGACGCTAAAGCTGCTGCTGCTACCTCCAAGAAGCCTGTGTGCAAGCACAGGTCACTGTCCACACCTCCCCTTCCAGGAGCCTGTGCAGCCCACCACTGCCAGGGTCCCGGGATCCAGGGACAGCTTCCCTGGGAGAATGCGCGGCACACCATGGGATGGTACAGTGTCACGCCGGCCTCTGCTGCCGCGGGCTCGCCCCGCATCTGTACCGCTCCCACCCCCCAGCCTGAGTGAGCCAGAGCCCCCGAATCACCTGCTTCTTTAACCCCATCCTTTCTGAGCGAAGAGCAGACGCCCTTGGACAACCTACGCACAGAGGTGGGGCCGAGTCCAAAGCTGAACCCCTGGAGCTGTGCGAACAAGGAGGAGAGGGGGAGGTCTCTCCCAGCAGCCTCAGAAGCAGTGGATTAAAGCTCCACAATCAACTGGAAGTGCCCTGCATCTGTGGAATACCTGAATAGACAGCGAATCATCCCATGTTGAGGACGTTGGGAGCAAGATATATTATTATTTTCCCCTTTTTCTCTTTTTGTGAGTGTGTATGTGTGTGCTACTGTGTGAGATTTTGTCTGTATAGCTTTGCTTTCACCATTTGTCCCAGGGTTCTGACCGAACCATTTTTGTTTTTTTATAAAACTTTTCTTCGTAATAATTATTTTTTATTTTAATAAATATATTTTATCCTACTTTATTTTATCTTCTTTCTTTCTTTCTTCCTTTCTTCCTCCCTTCCTTCCTCCCTTCCTTTCATGATTTCTTCCTTCCTTCCTTCCTTCCTTCCCTTCATATTTTTTCTCCCTTCTATTATGAGCCATGTGGATTAAAGGCTCTTGGTGCCCCAGCCAGGCATCAGGGCTGTGTCTCTGAGGTGGGAAAAACAACTTCAGGACACTGGTCCACAAGAGACCTCCCAGCTCCATGTAATATCAAATGGCAAAAATCTCCCAGAGATCTCCATCTCAACACCAAGACCCAGCTTTACTGAACGACCAGCAAGCTACAGTGCTGGACACCCTATGCCCAACAAATAGCAAGACAAGACTACAGCCCCATCCATTAGCAGAGAGGCTGCCTAAAATCATAATAAGGCTACCAACATCCCGAAACACACCACCAGACGTGGACCTTCCCAC
>NC_041214.2:110030958-110033523 GCF_002837175.3 Physeter macrocephalus | reverse complement strand
GAACCAACCTTAGCCACTGGGGACAGACACCAAAAACAACGGGAACGATGAACCTGCAGCCTGCAAAAAGGAGACCCCAAACACAGTAAGCAAAAAAAAAAGACAGAAAAACACACAGCAGATGAAGGAGCAAGGTAAAAACCCACCAGACCTAACAAATGAAGAGGAAATATGCAGTCTACCTGAAAAAGAATTCAGAATAATGATAGTAAAGATGATCCAAAATCTTGGAAACAGAATAGAAGACAAATTGCAAGAAACAGTTAACAAGGACCTAGAAGAAATAAAGAGGAAGCAAGCAACGATGAGCAACACAATAAATGAAATTCAAAATACTCTAGATGGGATCAATAGCAGAATAACTGAGGCAGAAAAATGGATAAGTGACCTGGAAGGTAAAATAGTGGAAATAACTACTGCAGAGCAGAATAAAGAAAAAAGAATGAAAAGAACTGAGGACAGTCTCAGAGACCTCTGGGACAACATTAAAGGCACCAACATTCGAATTATAGGGGTCCCAGAAGAAGAAGAGAAAAAGAAAGGGACTGAGAAAATATTTGAAGAGATTATAGTTGAAAACTTCCCTAATATGGGAAGGAAATAGTTAATCAAGTTCAGAAAGCACACAGAGTCCCATTCAGGATAAATCCAAGGAGAAACATGCCAAGACACATATTAATCAAACTATCAAAAATTAAATACAAAGAAAAAATATTAAAAGCAGCAAGGGAAAAACAACAAATAACACACAAGGGAATCCCCATAAGGTAACAGCTGAACTTTCAGCAGAAACTCTGCAAGCCAGAAGGGAGGCGAGAAACACAAGAGAAGGAAAAGACCTACAAGAACATACTCAAAACAATAAAGTAAATGGTAATAGGAACATACATATTGATAATTACCTTAAATGTAAATGGATTAAATGCTCCCACCAAAAGACACAGACTGGCTGAATGGATACAAAAACAAGACCCATATATATGCTTTCTACAAGAGACCCACTTCAGACCTAGGGACACATACAGACTGAAAGGGAGGGGATGGAAAAAGATATTCCATGCAAATGGAAATCAGAAGAAAGCTGGAGTAGCAATTCTCATATCAGACAAAATAGACTTTAAAGTAAAAACTATAACAAGAGACAAAGAAGGACACTATATAATGATCAAGGGATCGATCCATGAAGAAGATATAACAATTGTAAATATTTATGCACCCAACATAGGAGCACCTCAATACATAAGGCAAATACTAACAGCCATAAAAGGGGAAATCGACAGTAACACAATCATAGTAGGGGACTTTAACACCCCACTTTCACCAATGGACAGATCATCCAAAATGAAAATAAATAAGGAAACACAAGCTTTAAATGATACATTACACAAGATGGACTTAATTGATATTTATAGGACATTCCATCCAAAAACAACAGAATACACATTCTTCTCAAGGCTAACACCTATCCTTCTCAAACTCTTCCAAAAGATAGCAGAAGGAGGAACACTCCCAAACTCATTCTATGAGTCCACCATAACCCTGATACTAAAACCAGACAAAGACGTCACAAAGATAGAAAACTACAGGCCAATATCAATGATGAACATTGATGCAAAAATCCTTAACCAAATACTAGCAAACAGAATCCAACAGCACATTAAAAGGATCATACACCATGATCAAGTGGAGTTTATCCCAGGAATGCAAGGATTCTTCAATATACGCAAATCAATCAACGTGATACACCATATCAACAAACTGAAGGAGAAAAACCATATGATCATCTCAATAGATGCAGAGAAAGCTTTTGACAAAATTGAACACCCATTTATGATAAAAACCCTGCAGAAAGTAGGCATAGAGGGAACTTTCCTCAACATAATAAAGGTCGTATATGACAAACCCACAGCCAGCATTGTTCTCAATGGTGAAAAACTGAAACCATTTCCACTAAGATCAGGAACAAGACAAGGTTGCCCACTCTCACCACTCTTATTCAACATAGTTTTGGAAGTTCTAGCCACAGCAATCAGAGAAGAAAAAGAAATTAAAGGAATCCAAATAGGAAAAGAAGTAAAGTTGTCACTGTTTGCAGATGATATGATACTATACATAAAGAATCCTAAGGATGCTACCAGAAAACTACTAGAGCTAATCAATGAATTTGGTAAAGTAGCAGGATACAAATTTAATGCACAGAAATCTCTGGCATTCTTACATACTAATGATGAAAATTCTGAGGGTGAAATTAAGAAAACACTCCCATTTATCACTGCAACAAAAAGAGTAATATATCTAGGAATAAACCTACCTAAGGAGACCAAAGACTTGTATGCAGAAAATTATAAGACACTGATGAGAGAAATTAAAGTTGATACAAATAGATGGAGAGATATACATGTTCTTGGATTGGAAGAATCAACATTGTGAAAATGACTCTACTACCCAAAGCAATCTACAGATTCAATGAAATCCCTATCAAACTACCACTGGCATTTTTTACAGAACTAGAACAAAAAATTTCACAATTTGTATGGAAACACAAAAGACCCTGAATAGCCAAAG